>NW_026557739.1:0-65960 GCF_026930045.1 Uloborus diversus
GCAAAAAATATTAGTTAAGCAAGGATGCCTCGCCTCCAAGGGTGATAGTTACCCCTCTCTCAATGGGAGCACAACCCTTTCACCCCCCCCCCCCCATCTTAAATTTTAAAGGCGCAGCCTGCGCCATGGATCTCAAATTTTCATCACAACTCAACTGCCCATTTCTTTAGGCAGACAAACTGGTCACATTACCGTAAACTTTGAAATATCTGAGATTTCGGCTATAAACTAGTTGGGCAAAAAAGTGAATATTGATTCCCAGAACTTTTTTTGGCTTAAAAAAATGAAATTTTATAATAGTCGTTAAAAAAATTATTGTCACGGGGGTCAGCTGACCCTTTGACCCTCCCCTGAATCCGCCCTTGTCCCCTGCGGAAGAAGATTTAGCACTTGGTCTATCCTTATTATCTTTAACGTGTTTTTACAATGTGGAATTTTGTTGTTTTACCATCTGTTTACTTTAAAAGAGTCAAACAGACATTTATGGCAGTTTTCTGCATGTTTGATTACAAATCTTTCTCCACCCGATGGTATCCATTATGGTCCAGGACAGCAAAAGTTGAATTTTTTTTTTCTGTTTTCAATAGGATTCGACGATATATAACAGTCGATGTATATAATGATTTATATCACGATATATATCCAATATTTATTTTGAAAATATCATGATACGGTAGACGCCGCTTAATATGATCGCAGTTAATGTTATCATTTGCTTAATGTTATCAGAATCACGAAGTCCTGCAACACTTGTATGTTAACACACCTTAAAAAGGTCGGATATTGTAATCAGTGTCTTCATTTATTGTTATCACTTTTTCATAAACTTTCAATTTTTCCCACCTTTTTGTTCTCAATTAACAGAAACACATAGGCAAACCCTGATGAGACTAAATTTCTGTGTAGCATTTTGTTGTTTTCAATAGCAGTTCAAAATTTTTCTAGGAATGAAGCTACAGAAAGTTCGCCCCCCAGTGATCCACAGACTCCCCCTAAGAAAACTTTCTTTTGCACCTAAAAAAATTCAGTCGCTGGACATGTTCCAGGCATTGATGCAGGACCTCCATTGTTGCCATTACTTTGTAAGCTGTTAAAGAATTGTGCCGAGATTGAAAACAAAGCGAAGTTAAATTAAAATTTAAACAACAAGCGAAACCATGCTGGAAAAGATAGAAAAGCTGAATGTGCTTTGAAACTGGTTTACGAATGTCGGAGGAAACGGTCATATTTTACTTCACCTATTACTATGTGATTAAAAATTGCATAATTTAGCTTTAACTTTTTATAATTCAGATATTTCCTTTCTGTTAATTTAATAATTTATAATTAAAAACTGCCTTCAGTTGAGTCATTGTGATTTTAATTTGAGGTTGCCAAAATAAATGCACCTTAATTGGAAAAAATTCATTATTTTGTGTCTCCTGGATTCTTTTCGGTTTTTGTTATCAGTCCGTTATTGTTATCAAATTGTATTTGTCCCAAAGAGATCACATTAAGCGGCGCCTACTGTATTTTGATATTTTCAATATTTATTTTTTCAACTACGGTATTTTCAATCTTAAAGTTATATCAATCATAGTAATATTGTTCATTTAAATTTATTATTAAAAATAATCAGAAAGGTATGTACTATATTTTTATGCTATATTTCATTAATATAACAAAGTAATATAATTGTTTTAAATGCATAAAATTGTTAGTAATATTACAATTTCAAATCATATTAAAAGTGCCTAATTAAATATTAAATGTTGGTTAGAAAAAAAAATGTCTTCTGACTGTGCACCAACTAATGCATATGTTTTATTTATGAATCATATAACTGTGTAAAAGTAGCTAACAGAAGAAAAATGAGTATAACAGCTAATGCTAAATTAATTCCGTTAAAACAGATAAAAATTTAAAATGGTATACTAGATATAAATAGGGAAATAATTTTAAGTCTACATATTGTATCATTAATATAAGAAAATGAAGAGTGATTTCAGGATGCATTTACTTTTTTGAAGACTTGTTTGCTTTGATTGAAAATATCGAATAGATATCAAAATATCCTACATATATCAAAATATCGGATATTTTTGAAAATATCATGATTTTTTTGAACCCTGGTTTTCACTCATTTCTCTAAACCAGTGGTTCCAAACCTGGAGGCAAGTGCCCTTAAAGGGGTGACTTGGCTTCTCAAAAGGGAAATGAATTTTTGAGGGGGGAATAAGTATTTGAAAGACAAAATAATTAGAAGATAGCGAATATCGAAATTGAAACGAATACTGCTCTGGGAAGATATAGGGCAGTAATTGCAAATTTTCTATTATTATTGTTGGGTCAATCCATATCACTTAATCCAGACCATGAGCAGACCATGAGACCCATGGTCTGCTTGGTTTTAATGATATTTTTTCTTCATTTGTTCCATTTACCATCATTGTTTACCCTGTGAATTTTTTTGTTGATATCTTGAAAACTTTTTGAGATACTAATTTTTGAAAAAAAAAATGCGTTAAAAGACACGTTTTTGCTTTTCCAAGAAATGTTGTGCTAGTGACATAGTTAAAGCAAAAATTCATGTCTCTTGCAATTTTCATAATATCACAAAGATAAGTTCAAGCAATTTTTTCGTGATAAATTCAATCAACCTCCATTGCAATTGCATTTTAAAACAAGCTCAAGGACAATGAAAAGGTATTGTCTCACACAAATTAGTTTAAAATGGTTCTATTTTATAAGTAAAATTTACTTCTTGTCTATTTGGCATTTCACAGGTCTAAATACAGTAAAACCCCTCCTAAGGGACACCCTTCTCAGGGTTCCCATGAATCCTTGAAAATCCTTTAAAGTGCTTTATTTCAATGACCTGACACAAAGGGCCTTTTAAAGTGCTTAATTTTGAACAAAAGTTCTTAATTATTTGGACAAGGTGCGTTATTTTTTGATTGTTGAAAAATGTCTTTGAAAAAATGAACATTTTTCTCAGTTTCATCTTTTCTCTTATTCCAAAATCCATTGTTATTTCTTTAACTGAAAGTTGAAATTTCAACAAATTACTAAGGTTACTTTGTTAATGATATCATTTGATTTTTTTTTTCTTTTCAAAATTCATATCAAATATTATAAAAAAATCTTTCCCAGCGCCTATTTTCTGCTTCCTTTTGTTTATTTTTGATAAAATTGAAAGTTTGCTAAAAGGTTTTTGGCTCTAATTTCTCACCAAAATTCATTAACTTAGCATTTTCAAGCGTTCTCCTAAATACCAGTTGGGATTTTTGCAGAAGCATGTATTTCTCTCTTTCCGGTCCCTTCCCTTGTATACATTTTTAATAATAATTTGAAGTCTTGGCTCTTTGAATAACTTCAAAACTGTTAATATTATTCAGTCTTTTCTTCCTTTATTATATATTTTTTATTTTAACCTTAAGATCAGATCACATATATCTGAATATGAGAAAACAAAGTTCATTATGCTCTGAGTTTGATTTAGTTTTATAGATGTTTTATTGCTAAAATTTTGAGAATTATTTTTATGCAATTTTAAAAGTTTTTAAACACAAATTGAACCACTCTTCAAAATCGCAAAATGCTCCACGAAACCACTGTAGTTGGTTCTTAAATTGTAGGGACTTCTATCTTGCACTAAGTTTAAAATTTTCATTTTTGCTCTTCAGATTCATTTACCCTGTTGTTCTAATTTTTAAATTTCATTTTATTAAAATTAATATTTTTTGTATTTGTCTATTTGTTATTGGGATCTCCAGGAACCAGGTATAAGGCCCGATAATACATAAAATATGAAAATATTATGATTTGCTGAGAACACGAAAGAAATCACTGTAGTTGGAAAAAAATAGGATACTTTAAAGTGCTTTAGTTTGATTTCCATTTTGGAGTGGGAACCCTGCCTCAAGTGTGGACACCCCTCTTATGCGGACAATTTTTAATTCCCAGATTCCAAGGCAAATAACATTATTAAACTCTTGTCCTGCGAAACCCTTCTATTGCCGACAAAATTTTTTGTTTTGTTATTGTTCGCATTAGAGGGGTTTTACTGTAGTAAATGAGCCTGTATTAGGTTCTGAATATTTAGTACAAAATCATGATTCAGCGAATTCTTTTTTTAAATTCTTTATTTTCAAATTTATCAATATTGAATTATGAATTGATGTGTTGTAAAACAGCCTCCTTTTGTATTATGTAAGGTAGGTGCGGGTATTAAGGCCTGTCGGGTAATAAGGCCTAAACAGCGAAAATATAATTTAAAATGGTTGTGGCCGCTCAAAAACGCTATCGTAGATAGTTTACACTCCCAGATGGCACCTCAAACTGGTCGCAACGCCATGCTCAGTTGTTTTGACCAGCGAGCCTAGATTCATTTTCACGGAACGCTTGTAAGACAGGAATAATAAAAAATCGTCAGATTGAAATTTAAGTAATTTTTGTAATATCATACTTTTATGCATAGTTTTGCGCTACAGTTATCTGTCGTGAATGCTTCTATCGATATTTCATGTCTGAGGGAAATAATATGATCGAATTATTGTACTTTTTTGTATTTTTTTAAATTCGACGTCAGCGGCTAATAAGGCCTACGAAAGTTGACCGTAGGCCTTATTATACTCCTCTTTTGTGTAACGTAGTTTTTCAGCTGTGCATCTTATTTTGAACCTTTCTCAACATGGTATGAGTGTTTATTAGTAATTGCGGCTGTTTACGACTTGGTTCATTCTTATTTTAGTGCCTACATCACGATGCCCCCCAAACGAGCACTGTGGTCTGATAATGACTTAGTGTCGGCTGTCCAAGCAGTAAGAAGAGGTATGCTGAGCTCATATAAAGCAGCTGTGAGGTATAATGTTCCCAGGAGAACCATTAGAAACCATCTCCAGACCGGAAGTTTGAAAAAAACACTTGGTAGAAAATCTATTCTCAGTGATGACCAGGAAGCTGATCTTGTCATCAGAATTTTGAGGTTTGCTGAAGTAGGGTTGCCTGTGACACCACGTATTCTCCGACGCTTGGTTTATAAATTTTGTGAGCTTAATAACATAAAGCATAATTTTAATAAACTTGCTAAAGTTGCTGGTAAAGATTGGTTTAAAGCATTTATGAAAAGACACCCGGAAATATCTAGACGAAAAGCTCAATTTATGAACCCGGCCAGAGCTCAAAAGCTTAACAAATTTATCGTTAATGATCACTTTAACAGACTGAATGAAATTTATGATAATCTGGACTTGAGAAGTCATCCTGAAAGAATATACAACATGGATGAGAAAGGCTGCCGTCTCACAGTTCACCACCAGCAGACTGTTTTGGCAAAGAAGGGGACTAAAAGAGTGCATTTACAGTCTTCGGAACACGCCGAAAGTGTCACAATAGCAGGATGTGTAAATGCAGTTGGTACTGCTATACCACCAATGATAATATTTAAAGGCAAACGGTTGAAGGCAGAATTATATGATAATTTGCCACCGGGTTCTTTGGTAGAAAAATCTACAAAGGGTTACATGACTAATGAACTTTTTACAGAATTTCTAAAACACCTATCTAGATTTAAAAGTGCAGGAAAGTCCCTTTTAATATTTGATGGAGCGGCTTGTCACCTAGACTTAACAATCGTTGAAGTCGCCGATTCTCTCGATATATCATTATACTGTTTACCTTCGAACACCACTCATGAACTCCAACCCCTTGATAAAGCCGTCTATCGATCATTTGAACACCACTGGGATGCAGAAGTTTTATCATTTATGGAACAAAACCCAGACAAAAAGCTCAACAAGGCACGGTTTAATGTTATTCTTTCAAATGTCTGGTCTAAATGCATGACACATAGTAACATTACAAGCGGCTTTAAAGCCACTGGTTTGTATCCATTGAATCCACAGGCTATTTCAGAAACAGCTTTTGCTCCGTCTGTATTAACAGAAATTCCAGCTCCCGAAGCTGACAAATTTCAAGAAAAAAATTCGCAACCTCGCACCTCCCTCACGCCAATAACCCCAAGGCCTTCCACATCGACAGCACAAGATGAAATAATTAACAGTACCCCAAACAAACCTCCTGGAGCGACGTACGGCATGGTTTACGGTTCTAGTTCGGACGATGAAGAGGACAATGTACCACTAGCTCCACTAAAAAAAAGGCATTTCAGGAGCTTATGCGTACTCCAGTGAAAAATACTGAAAAAACATCAATTTTAAGAAGAAAATCTATTAATTATCGAGGAATTAAAGTCACCAAAGAACTGTTTGATGAATATAGAAAAGAGAAAAAAGCAAAAAATGACGTCAACCCTCAAAGAAAGACGATAAAAAATATACCAAAAAAAAAATGCAAGTTGGTACTGTCACGCTTGTGAGGAGGATAAAATGATTGACATGAGGCCCTGTTCAAAATGCAACAGGTGGTATCATGAGCAATGCGTCGGTTTGACAGCCGATGACAAAGATATTTTTGAGTGCCCTGACGGCTGTTTTTTTTTTTTTTTTCTTTTTTTTTTTTTTTTTTTTTTTTTTTTGTTATTTTGAAGATTTTCAGCATGAGTAATGCTTAAGGATATTACAAATGATTTCAATTACCAATGTTAATAGCTTATTTTGATTATTTACGAGTGTTAAAATATTAGGCCTTATTACCCTACCGTAGTATAATAAGGCCTAATTGCAAGGTTTTTTTAAATAATTAATTTTATGTTTGTTTTCGGCAAGAAAGGCCGTTTTTTGTTATTTTCGTGTAGTAATTGAATGGTACTTTAATTAAATTTGCAATTTGCTGATTCGGATCCTTTTCTTCCCATTTTATTCCAAATCTCCCTTAGGTAGGCCTTATTACCCGCACCTACCTTAGTTTGTTTGTGATTTTAGAGCAATTAGTATTGCGTAGTAGTAAGCCAAAAATAGTTACGTTGTTAAAGCTATTGTGTACATAGTTTGTTTATTGTTTCCTGTGAAGTTACTGGCAGTAAAATAAACCACCAATATTTTTAGAAACATTTAGTTTATGCTTTAAGGATTATAAATATATACTTTAATTGCTGTTTTTTAATGTTTTTTCAAAATTTCGTATTTTTTTCTTCAAAATGTTTAAGAAATGCAAGTTTGAGCTAATGGTAACTGCATCATTCACTGGATATATTTTCAAATTTTTTTCACTTATTCTGCAAGTTATTTTGAACATTCTAGTGAAAAAATCTTTGCAATATCATGAAAATTACCAGAGACTTGAATTTTTTTGCTTTAATTACTTCACTTGCGCAACATTTCTCGGAAAAGCAAAAACGTGTCTTTCAACACATTTTCGGAAATTATTATCTCAGAAAGTATTTAAGATATCAGCGATAAAATTTACAGGGTTAGTAGTGATGGTGAACAGAACAAATGAAAAAAACATCATTAAAATCTGAGACCACGGGTTTCATTTTTATTTGTGGTTGGATAATTCGATATAGAATGACACTGTTATTATTTTGCATTTTTGTCATCTATTGTATTTGAGCTTTACTGTACAGGCTTGCTTATTCAGTTTCTGTTGAATATAAAGCTTTTAAATAGTGTCAAATCCCAACATTTCCCTCCTGTTAGTATTGGAATAGTAAATGCATTTCTTCAAATATCTCAAAAACACATTTCAATAGATAGTGCTTACCTTCCCACTGCAGAATGCGAGACCGATTGTTGCGAGTTCAGGCAAATAATCACAAGTTAAAAAATAAATAGATAAAGTTTGATGGAACCTGAACAATGTATTACATCATTCATCACCAAGTTTATGAACTCTCAAATTTCCCTTTTTTTTGTCAGTGTTTTTAATTCCCTCAGTTATTCCTTCTCAATTAAAAAAAGTATAATCATTTCATAAAAATTTCACTGCTGTTTTTGAAAAGTACGTCAATGATTTCAGTTAAGTATTTCCCTTCAAAAATCTGTTATAGTTCTTTTTGGAAAAGAGAGAAAATTAAAATAAAATAAATGATTGGAAAAAAAAACACCCTTAAGAAAAGGTACTTTTATTTATTTATTTTATGACCTTTTTTTCTAATAGTTTGGGAGTGATTGGGTGAAATGGATCTATCAAAAACATTTTACTTCAATTTAAGATTCCGTTCACATTTTCCATTGTATCGATGTACACTAGCAAGTTATGGTTCTTTCAAGGAAATGGGGCCTGGGGGGAAGTTTGTCCATCTCTAGAGTGGGGGGGGGGCAATGAGCTGAAAAATGTTGGGAGCCATTACTCTAATCTATTCAGAACCTTAGCTTTGTTAGTATGTGTTAAGAGTAGTATGGGTTTGGATAACATGGCAGTTGTCTTCTGCGCCGTGGTTCTGTGGTGGCCAATCGGTGGATTTTGAAGGTGCGGAAAATCATCAGCCTCCATGTTGTATGATTATATGGTATGTAAAGGTATGTAAAGTATCCTTTGTAAATGGTATGTAAAGTATCCTTTGTAAATGGTATATAAAGTATCCTTTGTAAATGGTATATAAAGTATCTTTTGTGCTATTTGTTTTGCTTTGAAAGCCCTGGGCAAAATTATAATCTAGTGGAGTTTTGCATCCAATAGAGCCCAGGTGCGTTCATATGTTGGAAAATATTGCATCAAAACTATCCGTGCCATGACGCCCGCGCCTCAATGGGGGCACATGAAAGCCTGGATACCATATTGGGGGATTGCACTAGGTCTGCAAAATGTTCAAGTAGTTTAACGCAGCAGCATTAGAAAGAAAAAAAAATCGGATTAGTGTTATTTTACATCAAATCATATGAGCTCAGGTTTTATTTTCAAAAATCTGAGTGTATGGTTTTTTCATAAGTTTGTTTTCATTTGAAGACATTATTTGAAAATGGCTGATTTTTTTTTTTTTTTTTCAATTCTATTTTTTGTTGTTGAATTGTATCACTTCTGTGTGTAAGTCTTTGCAGTAGTACTTATCTTAGTTGTAGTTGACGCTTGCTAACATTTTTTTTTCTCCGCTAAATGAAAAGAAAGTTGTGTCTAATTACTCTTCTTTTCTTTCAGATTCTGTACCATTGTATGACACTAACTTGCTTCCTTCTGTTTTTGATGCTGGATGCTTGTCGGGTTTATGTGCTTCCTTCAGCTGTTATAAGAAATAATCAGAAGGGTAACATATAAGTCATTGGCTGCATTCTCTATGAGTTGATTTCTCTAAAAAGACCCTTTAAGGCTGATGAAAGAATTTCTAGATTCATCATATATTTGATATCTTCATCACAGTGTTTAGGTAAGAATATATTTGTGAGGACAACATAATATTGAACTTGTATATCTGTTCTTCATTTGCTTGTTTTGTGACTAAACAATTAAGAAATTTATTACTGTACAAAATTCACAAAATACATCCTGCTTGTATTTCTGATTTCGGTTATAAGGAACGAGGAACCATTTTTTTCAAAAGTTGGTAGTTATGAAGTGTTACTTTGTGCTTCAGATTTCTAAATTCTTCAGCATTATAAAAGGGATTATTTATTATCTAGAACCAAGGTGGTGATTAAAATCTATCAATGGAAGTCAGCTGATTTTTTATTTAATTTATTTATTTTTCATACATTGATCAAAATCATTTTTTAACTCAGACCCGGTAATTCTTCTTGGAATTTCTAAATTTCATAAGTTCTGCCCTTTTTTTACTCAGTACAGCAACAAGCTTTCTTGAGAAATTTTGATTTTGGATCTTGGGATATTGATTTGATCCTTTTGATCTATGTAATTCCTCTGCTTATGCAACCTGGAAATTAAGTTTTTTAGATTTTAGCCAGTGGCCAGTAGAAGACAATTTTAATTAGTTGATTATTAGTAGCTGCTTTCTCTCCAACTAAGTTTTTCTTCTTTTTTTGAATTGAAACAATCAGGTTGAGGCACTATGCTGCAAGTTGGTGTGAAGAAACCAAAAAAAAAAAACTTAAATATCAATTTTTTTTAATCCTTAATTCGTGTTAAAAAAAAAGTGAAAGCATTTACATATAAATTGAATTATTGAAAGATAGCTTTAAAATATTTACTGAACGAAAAAGTTGAAGCTTGAATTGGAATTTGTCATAAAATGTGGGAATGTCAGCTAATTCCTGTTTTCGGGTTGTTCTGTTCTCTAAAAAATTTTGAAATAGACAAAAAAAAAAAAAAAAAAAGCCTAAGCCTGTTCTGGTTGCGAAACAGTTTTGATTTTTATTTAAGTATTGTATCATTCACCTTAATTCAATCAATATGCAAAATATGTATTTCTACACTGCCATGAAGCTCATTTCTTTTACATTGAAAAAACTTTGCGCATTCTAAAAGATAACTATTCAGTACTTTTTTTTTACATTTATGGAAAGTTTAAGTTAAAAAATGTTTTTAAATTTTATTTTCAAAAAAAAAAAAAAAAAAAAATGCATAAATAAGTAAATAAATGAGAAGTCTGCTGGAAACTGCATTTTAGATGAAATAGTTTCAGTTTAAATCAAAGGATGAGGATAAAATACAGGTAAAATTTCCCTTTTCAAGAAAATAATTATTGCACATTTTGTGCTTTTTCCAACAGTTTTCATTGAGATAAACATTCAATTCTGTTTTCAGAAACGGATAATTAATAGTCTTGTCTATTTCTATCTTGCGAATGACCAAACACGGTGTTAGTCGCCACATATCAAAACGTAAAATTTAAGGTAATAGATTTTTAATTTATTGCATAAAATTTATTATAAGTAATAAATAATCCTTTACAATCTCAAATTTAGACAAAATAGTCTGCTTTTTGTACATTAGCGTCAAATTCAATGAGGATAAAATAATATTCTGAATAAAAAAACTTTGTATTTTTCAAGAAAATAATTAAGAATTATCCAAAAAAAAAGCCCGTTTTGCATTATTTTCAATAGTTTGCATTGCAATAAACATCCAAATCTTTTTTTTTGGAAACTTGATCACTTAAAGTTTTGTGTGCTTAAATCTCGGGAATGATCAAATATGGCGACTACGTCGAAAATTAAGGTATACATTTTGAATATGTAAGGGGGGGGGGGGGGTGACTCATTACAGTTAAACTTGTTTTATTTTATCCTACTTATACATTACATAACATCAATAACAGCTTATTTCAATGTACTTATGGTACATTAAAACACTCCATCAATGTTGACTGATGAAATTATTGCTTACTGAAATTAACTCTTTTGATGTACTTAAATTTTTGAATTCGGCATTTGTTGCACCTTGAAAGGGTGTTGAATGCTGACAACCTTTCGCCAGGTATTAGATTCTGTCGGTCTTGCTGGGTGGAGTTTGATTTATATTCTTGGCACTAGGCACAGTTATAGCAAGAAGTATGCTTTGAATGACCAGAAGCGAGGAGCAAGATTGCAAGGAAAAATGGTTATCACACAGCATTTCAACTAAATCCAACGCTATTTTATAAGATCCGATAAGAAAAGAGAACTTTAGAAATCAAATTTTGAGTGACTGGTTAACCGGGGCAAAATTAAATTTGGTAACCAGTAAAGGAGGATAATTTTCATTACCGAATGAGACCTTGTTGAGACCAAAGGAATACAAAAATTTAAACGGAAAGACCACTTATCCGATTTACTACCCATTGCGGTTTTACTGTATTTGTTATGAAAAAATTTAAAGATTTCATTCGTATCTGCAAGTAATGTACCAGCTTATAGAGTAAAAAGAAGTTCATTTTTAAAAAGTTATTTTGTTTCATCAATTTAGAAAGGTTTGACATCTAAACTCTCTCCTTCAGCGAGGCTTTGTTGTAATTCGATCAGAATCTGCATTTAAGGTTTTCCTAAAACTGAATTAATTTAGTTATGACATTTTCTCTCGAGATTACCAAATTTATATCGTTTTTGTGACTCATTCTCAGCTTCCTTCTCTAACATTTTCGTTTTCTGCTCCACATAGGTCCCCAGTCGCAACTAAAGTGTCTTCAGCAAAGTCAAGCTCATTTGAATAAGACTCATCACCAGGTATGAAACAGGAAACATTACTTTTTTCCTAACTTTGAGTAACCTTAAACATTCTAACAATGGGAATATTCATGTGGCACAACTAATATGCTGCCACAATCAATAGGACATGCTCAAAGTACAGGTTGTTAAAATGAATAGCGGGGTTTTAAAACATGTTATAATATTTATGACACCAAACTTACAGCCACAAGTGATATATCAAATGAAAGAGAAACTCAAACAGTTTTTTGTTTGTTGGCATCAGTGCGCATGCCCATGGAATGTTTCAGCTGCAATCCGCTAGAAAGCACTTGTAGCAAAGATGGCGACTAAAGAACAGAAAGCGTTTTGTGTCTTACAGTTTGCAAAGATGGAATCTGTTGTTACTGTGCAACGTTAGGTTAAGCGGTTGGCTTAACCTAACTGTACCCAACTGCTGGATTAGCCGTAGGGGGCCTAATGACAGGGCTTGTTTCCCATGGCCTCCACGGTCACCCGACTTAACGCCGTGTGATTTCTATCTTTGGGGGTTTATCAAGGACTGTGTGTGTGCCAGCCGACCTTCCCGAATTAAGGAACAGGATTGAAACAGCTGTTGCAGCAGTGACTAATGAGACACTCATCAAAGTTTGGGAAGAACTCGCATATCGTCTTGACGTGTGCTGAATGGGTGCTCACATTGAACACTTGTAGGCTATTATGTAAAAAACTGTTTGAGTTTCTCTTTCATTTGATATATCACTTGTGGCTGTAAGTTTGGTGTAATAAATATTATAACATGTTAAAACCCCGCTATTCATTTTGAAACACCCTGTACTTTGCTAACATTTATCATTCTAAATGAAAAACGATCAAATAAACTTTGTGCTACAATATTATTTATTTTACGTTGATTTCTAACTTTATTCTTTCTTGTTCTATTTTTTTTTTAAATATTCAAGTAGATGTTAGTGATAATAAGGTAATTTAGCATTTAAAGTACAAAATCAAAACAAAAAGGATTTTTTCGACACTCTTTATTCAAGTGTTTAGCAGTAGTGATTATATTGAAAATGAAAGGGATTTTGGAGACCATCTCTGGGGTTTCTAAAAGTTTATATTATTAATGGAAAAAGTTTTTCTTCTACAGTTTGCTTCCAGGGTTCAAAAGAGTTATTTTTATTGAAAGAAAATTTAAACAATCAATTGTTCCGGTTTGAATTTTGAATATAATTATTTTTAAAAAATAAATAATCAATTTTACAGCATTAAGAATGTTTTACTATACTGAAGTAATAAATTATTCATAAATAATATTTCATTTCTTTTGAAAATTTTTGGCTATTTTAGCCTGTTATACCTTTATCTTGTAATTCAATATTTAGTTTAGTAATTTCTTCATTTTTCTCTTTTTTTTTCTTTGCTGTTAAATGGTTGGTAGTTTTTAATTAATCTCAATAATTCATTTTACTGTGAATATTTAATAATTTTTTAATGCATTTCATAACGTCCTGATTTATGTAGGTAGTTCTAACTGCTTGTTATTATCAGGGTTTGAAACTATCATGATATTTTTGAAAATATCCTATATTTTGATATCTATCCAATATTTTAAATCAGTGCAAACTAAAGTCATTATATAATAACTGCGTCCTCAAATCACTGCTGTTTATTATCTTAAATTATAATTAAAATATATAGAACTATAATTAATGTTTCTTTCTTTACTTATACATAATATACATTTTATGTTAAAAATTTACGTACTTTAAATGTTATTACATGTGACTGTTATCTACAATAAATTGTGAAATAGGATAATTTAATGCTAAAGACCAAAATATAACATAACTAAAGTTGGTACTGACTATTATATTGGTTATTGACTATTATATTCATTTACTCTATAAATTGATTACTATACATGAGCCCTGTAAAAATCCAAGAAAAACATCACTGTATTATATAATCAAATATAAAATTTTCTGTAAAAATTAAACATGAAAAACTTATTTCAAATCATATGTTACATTGTTTATTGATTATTGTAGCACACAATTATATGCGTTTCAGTAATTATATTTTACTTTTAAAATGTTGTTTACTTGAATTGAGTTATTTTAACAGTAGCTGCTTTACTGAATTTTCTTTTGTTCTCTACTTTTACATAACTATATAATGCAGATATAAAAAATATGCAATAGTCAGTGCGCAGCCATAAAACATTTTCCTTTTTCTTACCAACCATTGATTTATAACGAAGCATTGTTAAACTATATTAATATTGTAACATTACTAATGTTATGAATAAAAAATAAAAATAGAATATTATATTAATGATATATTAATGTATCATATGTATATAATGTGTTATTTTTAGTAATAAATGGATAATATTGATATGATTAATACATATTTTAATATTGCAAATCTCGCAGTTCGAAATGATAAGTATCAAAAATATCAAAATATTATGATATTTTCAAAATAAATGTTGGATACGTATCGACTGATATGTATCGGCAAACCCTGGTTATTATTGTGGTAATTTTCAATCCACATGGAGTTCAGCTTTTTTTGCAAACTGGCACTTTCATTCTTGCTGGGAGATATGTATTTGCCCCATCCATCTAAATCCATTTCGCTTGGTCGTATTCCAATCTGAGGGGGGCTGGAAACTCTCTTGGCTTATAGATTTACTCTCATCAATTCTTTAGTTTTTGTCATCTACTTTTTCTGTTTTGTATTTTCATTGATGTACTGTTGTCTTAAAAAAAAGTAAAAAAAAATCTTCGATGTTTTAATATAGTTAGTACATGTTGTTCTTGTATGTTGCTTATCTCTGTTTTGCAATTTCAGGAAATGGTGTTTTGTTCTTCCTTGGAAAATAAATTTCCGGTTGTCATGGTTATTTATCTGAAACTGATACTCTGAGGTAGTTAGTATACATTTTTGTAGTATATTTAAGTGTAGTATATTTTTTACATTAGTCTTTGGAATGATGATTGATTATATGTGCGCAACTAGTATAACACTCTTTCATTAACCAGGGTTTGTTATTTTATTTCTATTGATATATGTCTTTTAACAATGATGCATAAGTTTGTTAGAAAAGAAAGATGTCTATTGAATGTGTTTAGTACTTGAGCCATAACAGCCTCCTCAAAGCACCTGTTTTTTGTGAGTATTTTATTTTATCTGGTGGCTCTGTATTTATGTTATAAGAAGCAGCATTGTCCAGCGTTGCACAGTTTACCTCAAAAATAAAAGTTGCATCACATGACGCATGTTCAGCAATCAGGGTAAGGATAAAGCGATAGTTCAGTCTTTGTGCAACTATTAATATGAGCTATGCTGTCCATAGTTTATTTAAAAACATGAGTGCAACCCCCCCCCCCCAATCTCCTTTTTCAGTGTAATTGTTTGTATGGTACTAAAACTATTTTAAAGTAATCTTTTAATTCAATCAATGCAGTTTTTTTTTTCATATTTTTTTGTTATTTTACCTTTTTATTTTTGTAAATTAAATAGTATTACCATAAAATTGAAGTACTGTACTTGTTTATTTTGTTTCATGACTCAAAAGCCAAAGCATTAAATTTTTAAGCTTTAAACTTATTTCAACGCAAAATTGCTCTAAAAACAATTACCTATAAGTTAGAAATGTATTCACCATTTTGGACACAATATAATAGGTCGGCAACTTGTGCAAGACAATTCATCTGCCTCTTTGTGAAAAAAAATTTGGTTAATTTATTCATGGCAGCAATAACAGTTTTTTTTTTTTTTTTTGGATTAAAAAAAAATTGTTCGCAATGGCTTCGATAGAAAGTATATCATAAGTTAATTCAGTAAATTACGCAGAACAATACCAAAGAGCACAAATCCCAAATTGGGTGTTTTGTACTTGATGAAATGAGCTAATAGCACATGAGTGGCTCGTACCAGGGGGGTGGGGGAAGAGGTGCAATTGCCCAATCACTTTCAAAAGTTTCTAAGTTCAAATTTAGCCATTGATTGAAAAAATGATAAAATTGGTTGATTCACGTGTTTAAAGATAAATCGACATAACAAGTTCGTGTTTTATATTTTCCTCAAGTTATCCTTACTAAGATTATAAATGCGAAAGTGACTTTGTTACCTTTTCACGCCTTAACTACCCAACCCATCATCCTCAAATTTGCTCCACACGTTGTCAGGGGGGCCAGGGCAAACATAGAGTACTTTTCATTTAGATAAAAAGGGATGCAAGATTTTATACCAATTTTAAAGATAATCATAAATTTGAGTGTGTCTCATCGAAAACTGGTCGTATTTGTTCGATTTTTGCAGCATGTTAAAGCCGTTAAAATGTGGCACAATGTAAACTTTACCCGAAGTTTGAGGGATAGTTAGAACAACACCTAATTCTTCATTTGAAGTCAATTTCATATTTTAAAACAAGGCTTATCTTCATTTTTAAAGTATTCTCCGCAGATTTTGCTCATGGAATTACAGCAAGCTCAGCTTTAATTAGCGTGAATAAAGTCAATAAGAAGTTTTGATGCTGTTGCCATTTTTTTCTAGAGTGTATACAAATAAAATTCTTGTGCTTGCTTTGAGACTTTTCCTGGAATCGAGATATTTAAAATTTTTTCCCTTTTGTTTATTTTTCCACTATCTATTTTTTTTTACGAGTACAAATGTTTCTCTATTTTATTCCTTAGAATAAGGGGAAATATTACATTCACTAATTTTGAATTTTACTATGAAAAAAAAATAAAATCGAAAAAACTTTGTTTTTGAAAAACTCGAAGGTTGGTTAATAAAAAAAAGCTGAAAATTTGGCTAAATTATTTTTATTCGACACCAAAATGATCCATCAAGTGTGAGCCGAAAAAGCTGCAAGGGCAGATTTAACATAGAAACCCGGCTATAGCATTTAAATGAAAAAATAAATAAATAAATGTGCCTTCCACCTAACTTGCTCTTCGACCCCGGGTTTAACCCTTCACCCACTGCCAATGTAATAGCATAATTTAAAATCCAGTTTATAAGATTACAGTATTTGAAAAAAAAAAAGCGTTTGAAAAAGAAAATGCAACATGTAAAAAATGACAATTTATATACAGAAACTGGTTTATTAACATCCGTAACAAACTTACAAAATTAACTGGGTGATAAATTTATTGTGACCTATAGTTACAACAGATTTGCTATTGATATTATTATTGACCTAATTAAGATATAAAGAGTACAATTTATTTTTTCCGTATATACACTCACTTAAAATGCATATTACAATTTTCTTTCTTTAAACATAATTAAATGCTCCTAAAAACACTAACTTTTTTCCATTTTTATAAAATTTTTGATGGATCATTTATAAACACAAAAAAATGATCAATTATGACATAAAACATTCTTTGAGCGCAAATTCATCACTGAAAGGGAAACAAATGCCTTGAGATGTAGTAAGCATGTTAATAACCTATGAAAATGTCCATTGATTAATTTCTTGAGTAAACAATTTCTTTGTTGACATGCCTTTTTTTAGCCTACTTTCCCAGTAAAAGTCAGAAAAAGAAGAAAAAAGCATGAAAGAAGGCTTAATGCATCTTAAAAATATCGCGAAAAATAAAAAAGTCAAAAGTGAATAAAGTAATTAAATAAATATCGAAAAATTAAAAATTGGAAGGGTATTGAGATGGGGAAAAATGTCTGTCGATCGTTCCCCCCCCCCCCCCTCCAATAACTTTTGAATGAATAGTCCGATTCGAACAAACTTTTTTTTGTTTGAAAGATCTCGGCGTGGACACCTCATTCCCATATTTCACTTTTTGATTCGAACTATTTTTTGTTCAATTTTGAACAGTTCAAAAAAAATTAACATTAGCGCCTACGGGGAAATTCAAGGCGATTCCGAACTGTGAGGCGAATTTGCTTCAAACAAACTTTGTAGGAAAAAACTTTTGATGAAAAACTTGTGTATAAAATATATTCTTGATTTGAACAATTTTCCGCTCAATTTTGAAAAGTTCAAATCCCTTAAAATTAGCGCCTACGGGTAAACTGAGAGTCAATGTAGATTCCGTACTTGAAGGCGTATTTTTTTCAAACAAATTTTGTTGGAAATAGCTCTTGACTCCAGACTCCAACTCCGAGAATTTAGGGGCACCTAACTCTGAATCCGACTCCTGTGCCCGACAATTAATCAAACTCCGACTCCCCGACTTCGACTCTGACTTCGTAGCTTTGGCAAAAATTTATACACAGATGACAAATGACTGACTCCGATTCTTGGATATTCGTCTCCGACTTCTTTATCCCAAAATGAGATTGACTCCGACTCTGCAGCTATGGTTTTAACTGAAATAATTATTGTTGATATGATTTGTTTTTGTTTTAATGCTTAAGTTTTAATTTAGACTTCAGTTTTCGGTGAATAAACTCGAAGTCATTTATGTTTCAACATAAAGATATGCGCAGACGATTTTTTTTTTTTTTTTGACAATGAAAAGTATTTTTTTAGTTGACATTTTATTGTTTTTATTTATCTTGGTAAGTGCATTAATTGATGAAAAAAAAATTTTTGGCAACAGGGGAAAAAAGAAACATTTTTTTGATATGATGTAGCTTATTAATTTTAATTATTATTTTTTCGTTTTGAAAGCTGTTAAAGAATATTTTTTAATGGAAAAAAGTGTATTAGCTGCTTTGTTTAAAAGGTGCTGCTATTTTATTTCTTCTTCTTTTCTTTTTTTTTTTTTTTTTTTTTTTTTTACGCATCTAATTTTTTTAGATGAGAGATTAATTAAGAATTAGCTTAAAATATAGGAAAAATATGTTTGAAACAATTTGCGATTTTTGAAAATATTGATCAGGTACTAGAAAGTAGTATGGGTATACGAGAAAGTAGGCTCGTATAGTTCTAGACGGAACTTTTTTTTTTAAACATATTTTACTGTACTAAGGAACTGTGTTTCAGTAAAGTGTTTGTTTTTAAATAGGTTTAGATTAAAAGTTTGCTTACTTTTCTTCGTTTTGTACATTGCTATGTCATATGTTATGCATTTCTGTCCTCTATTGTAGCTTAATTTTGTGTCTGACAGACATATTTAATTGTTATTTACTGTACAACCCTTCAGCACTTGTGGTTTTAAAATTTACATATTTTTCATTTTGTCAAAAAAAAAAGGCAAAACTTAAGTCAACTTATGCAATCTTCCAAACATTTCTTTTCCAAATCCCCCCCCCCAAAAAAAAACTTCAGCCTCTTAATTTCTGGTCCTGTACTGGCTTAATGTAGTAAATTCTGACTCCGATTTTAAAAATCCCTTTTACCCTCAAATTTCTCTCCCAAAATTTGTTCATGCAAGATCACCCTTATTTTATGCATAAGTGTCCAAATTTTACTCTTTTCATGTCAAACTGTGACATGAACCTTTTTTCATCATGATCGAATTTGTAGAAATTTCTGCCTTTTTTTCTTTTGCTATAATTTGCCATTATGATTGGAATTTTCTACAAGCTAAAGATACCCCTGAGTTAATTTATATGTTCAGTATAGTACTGAATTTGACTTTATATATTTTAAGTTTTCTATATTAATGTGAAACTTTTCTCTTTTTATAGATAAATCCTTACATTGCTGGGGCCGATGTCAGGAATCGCTGATAGAGGAGGAAGAAGCTACAGATCCCTACAAACCTCGAGTCACCTAGTGCTTGCGAGGAAAAGATCTTTCTTCTATCGCGTGCGGCAGCGAAAGCTGCAGCATCCCCGGTGATGCCTCCGAAAATTGAACTATGGACGAAATTGAACCTTTTCTTTTTCTATTTGTTGAGAGTAAAATATTGTCTTTTAAGATAAATAAATACCTTTGTGCTGAACAGTTAAGTAAGAAAAAACAACGCCAATTACAGTAGACACGTGTTTCGGCGTTACAGGGAACGCCTTTTTCAATGCAAAAAGTAATGAGCTTATGGATGAAAAGACATCCGACTAAAGCCAAAAGCCTTTTTGCATTGAAAAAGGCGTTCCCTGTAATGCCGAAACACGTGTCTGCTGCAATTGGCAATTTGTGCTTTTTTTTTGACGTTGTTTTTTCTTACTTTATTGTCTTTTAATCTGTTTTTTGTCATCATTTTTATTACACACACACACACACACACACATTAATAATAAAGTAAAGAGCTCTAGCCTCTCATCTGAGTCATTGAGAAATGTGATCTGAACAGATTTTCAGATCGAGCCTTTAACTTGATGCGATTAATTTCTTTTTATGTTTTTTTCTGTAAGATGCTAGGGGGCTCTGCCCCCTGCTCGTTAACACTCACCAATCCCTAAAGATTGCTTTGCAATCTTATTTGATTCTCAAAGATTTAAAACGTCAGTTAAAACGAAACAGATTAAAAAACTCATAATGAGTGGGTCACATTGAGTCATAATGAACCCTTTGGATCAGAAAGTACCCTTTCTTTGGGTTTCAAAATACCGTGTACCAACTTGCATAACCGTAAGGGCTAAGGGGCTCCCGAGCATTGCAAAACTGCGGTTTGTACGTTTGAAAAATCGTTTCATATTTGTGGTCTCTGGTAATATATTTTGCTCTGTAGGTCGGGGCTTGAATTGAATTGAACCTAAGATTTTCCGTTAAAATCGAAACCCTTAGTTTGTAAATAAGACAGAAGAAGCCTGCGAATCGAAAATACATAACTATGGCAGCGCCAAATAAAACATCAATAATTTTAATGGTGATTATATTATTCGAATTTTATATCTAACGGCTTGTTTTTTTTTTTTTTCCTTTGGAGATGGAAGCTTAGTTTTTCTACCATAGCTCAAATTAGATCTGGAGTTAAAAAAGCAGATCTTTTCAGTGGTGTCAAAACGAAAACTATGGGACAATTCTTTCGCTTTTTACTGATAGATTTAATGAAGAAAGTAGTGCCAAAGTTTTAGCTAAGCCCAAAAAAAGTTCATGATAAAAATGCAAATTACTCCTGCAGTATTTAAGTTAGAGCATTGAGACAAATTGCGTAGAATGATGAAAATTCTACCCTTTCCAATGATAGATAAAATTAATATGTGCAAGTAATTTTTCACCCCTTCAACAGGCAAATTTACGCGAAATTTGAGCTTAAAAAATTAGATTTAAAAAAAAAATCGATTTTTATTTTAAGAACCCCAGATGCACCCTCCCGGGTCTCGAAGTAATTTTCTTCAAATTTTCAAGGCTATGGGGTCTCCTGGACGCAGGCCCGCCACAGACTTCCTTCCAGAATTAATTTGAAACCTTACTTTTACCTTTACAAAGTATAATATGAAGTCTCCAAAAAGCGTCCGGTTGTTTAAATGCGCAAAACTGGAGAACTACCCGGCCGATTTCGCCGAAAATATCACAGTATCTTTTTTTTCAGCACAGGAAAGGTTTACAACCAGTTCGAAAAAACTTTGACGAGTAGTTCTTTTTTTTTTTAATTCCAATTTAAGCTCAACTTTCACATTAATTCTCGAATATGCGAGTAAAAAATTACTTGCACATAATATTACTGACGTTGGAAAGGGTAGAATTTTCTGCGTTCTACGCAATTTGTTCCAATGCTCTAACTTGAATATTGCGTGAGTTATTTGCTTTTGTAACTCGAATTGTTTTAGGCTTAGCTGAAATTTAGGCACTACATTCTTCAATCAATAAAAAGTGAAGAAATTGTCCCACAATTTTCTTTTTGACACCATTGGAAAAAGCAGCATTTTTTACTCCAGATCCAACTTGACCTTTGGTTGAAAGGTAAGCTTCTAACCTCAAAGGAGAAAAAGTTACAACTCTTTTCAAAATCAAGTTCAAAAAATTCCATTTCCATTAGAGTTGTTAACCATTTAATCTGGGTTAGGGCGTTTGACTACCAAGCAGAAGGTCCTAGGTTCAATTCCGGTGGGTACTAATAATCATCGTATGTTTTTTTTTCTTTACTATTTCAAATAACTTCTTAGCACCATTTTTTCCGTGTAGTATTACAGTAGAATACCTTTATAATGCCGACGTATATAACGCAATTATCTGTAAACCGCACAACTTTTCGAAAGTAAAGAGTAGGTTTTTAAGTTTAAAAATCCCTTTGTTTCGCCTTGCTAACATTAAAATTGTTAGGAAAATTAAATTTTCAAACAGTTTTTTATCTTTCAGTTTAATTCAAAGCTTTTAAATGAAAGTTAATATTCACATTAAAGAGAAAATATCAGATGGCTCTTGAAAATGCAGCAGTTATGCAAACCATGAAGCTGGCAGAAGTGCAGGATAACTCACTTCTTTTAATTGTAAAGCATATTTATTTGTGAATCATTAGTTGTATAATTAGTGTTTTTATACTCATTGCAGATAGAGCTAATTCTGAAGCGCTTATATATATAAATATTCTGAATATTAGTTTCAAAATTTGTGAAATGACCTATATAACGTCAAAACCTATATAACACAAGCTCTGGTCTCAAGGTGTTCGTTATAACGGTCTTCTACTATAATTTATGCAGGCAAGAAAATTCTATGTTGACTCACAAAGTTGCTAACTCCAGATTTTATAGTGCTTAAATCAATATCAACTAAGGTAAATTTTTTTGTTATGTTTAAGATCGTGAACTCCAGAACCGAAATAGATCGGTGGTTAGGGCGTTTGGCTAACATGCTTAAGGTCCTGCGTTCGATTCCGGTGGGAACCAATAATATAATTTTTTTTTCGCAATTTTGAATAATTTTTTAGCTCCAATTTTTCCGAATCGTAATAATTTATGCAGGAAAGAAAATTCAATGTTGACTCAATGGTGCTACATCCAGATGTCAAAGTGCTTAAATCCAAATCAACTAAGGTGAATTTTTTTGTTATTATAATGTTTAAGATCGTGACCTCCAGAACCGAAAAAGATCGGTGGTTAGGGCGCTCGGCTAACATGCTTAAGGTCCTGCGTTCGATTCCGGTGGGAACCAACAATATCATTTTTTTTTTTCACAATTTTGAAAAATTTTTTAGCTCCAATTTTTCCGAATAGTAATAATTTATGCAGGAAAGAAAATTCAATGTTGACTCAATGGTGCTACATCCAGATGTCAAAGTGCTTAAATCCAAATCAACTAAGGTGAATTTTTTTGTTATTATAATGTTTAAGATCGGTACCTCCAGAACCGAAATAGATCGGTGGTTAGGGCGTTCGGCTAACACGCTTAAGGTCCTGCGTTCGATTCCGGTGGGAACCAATAATATCATTTTTTTTTCACAATGTTGAATAATTTTTTAGCTCCAATTTTCCCGGATAGTAATAATTTATGCAGGAAAGAAAATTCTATGTTGACTCAATGGTGCTAGTTCCAGACTTTGTAGTGCTTAAATCAATATCAACTAAGGTGAATTTTTTTGTTATTATAATGTTTAAGATCGGTACCTCCAGAACCGAAATAGATCGGTGGTTAGGGCGTTCGGCTAACACGCTTAAGATCCTGCGTTCGATTCCGGTGGGAACCAACAATATCATTTTTTTTCACAATTTTGAATAATTTTTTAGCTCCAATTTTTCCGAATAGTAATAATTTATGCAGGAAAGAAAATTCAATGTTGACTCAATGGTGCTACATCCAGATTTTAAAGTGTTTAAATCAATATCAACTAAGGTGAATTTTTTTGTTATTATAATGTTTATGACGTCGACCTAAAGAACCGAAATAGATCGGTGGTTAGGGCGTTCGGCTAACACGCTTAAGGTCCTGCGTTCGATTCCGGTGGGAACCAACAATATCATTTTTTTTTTCACAATTTTGAATAATTTTTTAGCTCCAATTTTTCCGAATAGTAATAATTTATGCAGGAAAGAAAATTCAAAGTTGACTCAATGGTGCTACATCCAGATTTCAAAGTGCTTAAATCAATATCAACTAAGGTGAATTTTTTTGTTATTATAATTTTTATGACCTAGACCTCCAGAACCGAAATAGTTCGGTTGTTAGGGCGTTCGGCTAACACGCTTAAGGTCCTGCGTTCGATTCCGGTGGGAACCAACAATATCTTTTTTTTCCTCATAATTTTGAATAATTTTTTAGCTACAATTTTTCCGAATAGTAATAATTTATGCAGGAAAGAAAATTCAAAGTTGACTCAATGGTGCTACATCCAGATTTTAAAGTGCTTAAATCAATATCAACTAAGGTGAATTTTTTTGTTATTATAATGTTTATGACCTAGACCTCCAGAACCGAAATAGATCGGTGGTTAGGGAGTTCGGCTAACACGCTTAAGGTCCTGCGTTCGATTCCGGTGGGAACCAGTAATATCATTTTTTTTTTCACAATGTTGAATAATTTTTTAGCTCCAATTTTCCCGGATAGTAATAATTTATGCAGGAAAGAAAATTCTATGTTGACTCAATGGTGCTAGTTCCAGACTTTGTAGTGCTTAAATCAATATCAACTAAGGTGAATTTTTTTGTTATTATAATGTTTAAGATCGTGACCTCCAGAACCGAAATAGATCGGTGGTTAGGGCGTTCGGCTAACACGCTTAAGGTCCTGCGTTCGATTCCGGTGGGAACCAAAAATATCTTTTTTTTTTTCTCACAATTTTGAATAATTTTTTAGCTCCAATTTTTCCGAATAGTAATAATTTATGCAGGAAAGAAAATTTAATGTTGACTCAATGGTGCTACATCCAGATTTTAAAGTGCTTAAATCAATATCAACTAAGGTGAATTTTTTTGTTATTATAATGTTTAAGATCGTGACCTCCAGAACCGAAATAGATCGGTGTTTAGGGCGTTCGGCTAACAAGCTTAAGGTCCTGCGTTCGATTCCGGTGGGAACCCATAATATCATTTTTTTTCACAATGTTGAATAATTTTTTAGCTCCAATTTTTCCGAATAGTAATAATTTATGCAGGAAAGAAAATTCAAAGTTGACTCAATGGTGCTACATCCAGATTTTAAAGTGCTTAAATCAATATCAACTAAGGTAAATTTTTTTGTTATTATAATGTTTATGACCTAGACCTCCAGAACCGAAATAGTTCGGTGGTTAGGGCGTTCGGCTAACACGCTTAAGGTCCTGCGTTCGATTCCGGTGGGAACCAACAATATCTTTTTTTTCCTCATAATTTTGAATAATTTTTTAGCTACAATTTTTCCGAATAGTAATAATTTATGCAGGAAAGAAAATTCAAAGTTGACTCAATGGTGCTACATCCAGATTTTAAAGTGCTTAAATCAATATCAACTAAGGTGAATTTTTTTGTTATTATAATGTTTATGACCTAGACCTCCAGAACCGAAATAGATCGGTGGTTAGGGAGTTCGGCTAACACGCTTAAGGTCCTGCGTTCGATTCCGGTGGGAACCAGTAATATCATTTTTTTTTTCACAATGTTGAATAATTTTTTAGCTCCAATTTTCCCGGATAGTAATAATTTATGCAGGAAAGAAAATTCTATGTTGACTCAATGGTGCTAGTTCCAGACTTTGTAGTGCTTAAATCAATATCAACTAAGGTGAATTTTTTTGTTATTATAATTTTTATGACCTAGACCTCCAGAACCGAAATAGTTCGGTTGTTAGGGCGTTCAGCTAACACGCTTAAGGTCCTGCGTTCGATTCCGGTGGGAACCAACAATATCTTTTTTTTTTCTCACAATTTTGAATAATTTTTTAGCTCCAATTTTTCCGAATAGTAATAATTTATGCAGGAAAGAAAATTTAATGTTGACTCAATGGTGCTACATCCAGATTTTAAAGTGCTTAAATCAATATCAACTAAGGTGAATTTTTTTGTTATTATAATGTTTAAGATCGTGACCTCCAGAACCGAAATAGATCGGTGTTTAGGGCGTTCGGCTAACAAGCTTAAGGTCCTGCGTTCGATTCCGGTGGGAACCCATAATATCATTTTTTTTCACAATGTTGAATAATTTTTTAGCTCCAATTTTCCCGGATAGTAATAATTTATGCAGGAAAGAAAATTCTATGTTGACTCAATGGTGCTACATCCAGTTGTCAAAGTGCTTAAATCCAAATCAACTGAGGTGAATTTTTTTGTTATTATAATGTTTAAGATCGGTACCTCCAGAACCGAAATAGATCGGTGGTTAGGGCGTTCGGCTAACACGCTTAAGATCCTGCGTTCGATTCCGGTGGGAGCCAACAATATCATTTTTTTTCACAATTTTGAATAACTTTTTAGCTCCAATTTTTCCGAATAGTAATAATTTATGCAGGAAAGAAAATTCAATGTTGACTCAATGGTGCTACATCAAGATTTTAAAGTGCTTAAATCAATATCAACTAAGGTGATTTTTTTTGTTATTATAATGTTTATGACCTCGACCTCCAGAACCGAAATAGATCGGTGGTTAGGGCGTTCGGCTAACACGCTTAAGGTCCTGCGTTCGATTCCGGTGGGAACCAACAATATCATTTTTTTTTCACAATTTTGAATAATTTTTTAGCTCCAATTTTTCCGAATAGTAATAATTTATGCAGGAAAGAAAATTCAAAGTTGACTCAATGGTGCTACATCCAGATTTTAAAGTGCTTAAATCAATATCAACTAAGGTGAATTTTTTTGTTATTATAATGTTTAAGATCGGTACCTCCAGAACCGAAATAGATCGGTGGTTAGGGCGTTCGGCTAACACGCTTAAGGTCCTGCGTTCGATTCCGGTGGGAACCAACAATATCTTTTTTTTTTTCTCACAATTTTGAATAATTTTTTAGCTCCAATTTTTCCGAATAGTAATAATTTATGCAGGAAAGAAAATTTAATGTTGACTCAATGGTGCTACATCCAGATTTTAAAGTGCTTAAATCAATATCAACTAAGGTGAATTTTTTTGTTATTATAATGTTTAAGATCGTGACCTCCAGAACCGAAATAGATCGGTGTTTAGGGCGTTCGGCTAACAAGCTTAAGGTCCTGCGTTCGATTCCGGTGGGAACCCATAATATCATTTTTTTTCACAATGTTGAATAATTTTTTAGCTCCAATTTTCCCGGATAGTAATAATTTATGCAGGAACGAAAATTCTATGTTGACTCAATGGTGCTACATCCAGATTTTAAAGTGCTTAAATCAATATCAACTAAGGTGAATTTTTTTGTTATTATAATGTTTAAGATCGGTACCTCCAGAACCGAAATAGATCGGTGGTTTGGGCGTTCGGCTAACACGCTTAAGGTCCTGCGTTCGATTCCGGTGGGAACCAACAATATCATTTTTTTTTCACAATTTTTAATAATTTTTTTGCTCCAATTTTCCCGGATAGTAATAATTTATGCAGGAAAGAAAATTCTATGTTGACTCAATGGTGCTAGTTCTAGACTTTGTAGTGCTTAAATCAATATCAACTAATATGAATTTTTTTGTTATTATAATGTTTAAGATCGTGTCCTCCAGAACCGAAATAGATCGGTGGTTAGGGCGTTCGGCTAACACGCTTAAGGTCCTGCGGTCGATTCCGGTGGGAACCAACAATATCTTTTTTTTTTCTCACAATTTTGAATAATTTTTTAGCTGCAATTTTTCCGAATAGTAATAATTTATGCAGGAAAGAAAATTTAATGTTGACTCAATGGTGCTACATCCAGATGTCAAAGTGCTTAAATCCAAATCAACTAAGGTGAATTTTTTTGTTATTATAATGTTTAAGATCGGTACCTCCAGAACCGAAATAGATCGGTGGTTAGGGCGTTCGGCTAACACGCTTAAGATCCTGCGTTCGATTCCGGTGGGAACCAACAATATCATTTTTTTTCACAATTTTGAATAATTTTTTAGCTCCAATTTTTCCGAATAGTAATAATTTATGCAGGAAAGAAAATTTAATGTTGACTCAATGGTGCTACATCCAGATGTCAAAGTGCTTAAATCCAAATCAACTGAGGTGAATTTTTTTGTTATTATAATGTTTAAGATCGGTACCTCCAGAACCGAAATAGATCGGTGGTTAGGGCGTTCGGCTAACACGCTTAAGATCCTGCGTTCGATTCCGGTGGGAGCCAACAATATCCTTTTTTTTCACAATTTTGAATAACTTTTTAGCTCCAATTTTTCCGAATAGTAATAATTTATGCAGGAAAGAAAATTCAATGTTGACTCAATGGTGCTACGTCAAGATTTTAAAGTGCTTAAATCAATATCAACTAAGGTGAATTTTTTTGTTATTATAATGTTTATGACCTCGACCTCCAGAACCGAAATAGATCGGTGGTTAAGGCGTTCGGCTAACACGCTTAAGGTCCTGCGTTCGATTCCGGTGGGAACCAACAATATCCTTTTTTTTTCACAATTTTGAATAATTTTTTAGCTCCAATTTTTCCGAAGAGTAATAATTTATGCAGGAAAGAAAATTCAATGTTGACTCAATGGTGCTACATCCAGATTTTAAAGTGCTTAAATCAATATCAACTAAGGTGAATTTTTTTGTTATTATAATGTTTATGACCTAGACCTCCAGAACCGAAATAGATCGGTGGTTAGGGCGTTCGGCTAACACGCTTAAGGTCCTGCGTTCGATTCCGGTGGGAACCAACAATATCATTTTTTTTTTCACAATTTTGAATAATTTTTTAGCTCCAATTTTTCCGAATAGTAATAATTTATGCAGGAAAGAAAATTTAATGTTGACTCAATGGTGCTACATCCAGATGTCAAAGTGCTTAAATCCAAATCAACTAAGGTGAATTTTTTTGTTATTATAATGTTTAAGATCGGTACCTCCAGAACCGAAATAGATCGGTGGTTAGGGCGTTCGGCTAACACGCTTAAGATCCTGCGTTCGATTCCGGTGGGAGCCAACAATATCATTTTTTTTCACAATTTTGAATAACTTTTTAGCTCCAATTTTTCCGAATAGTAATAATTTATGCAGGAAAGAAAATTCAATGTTGACTCAATGGTGCTACATCAAGATTTTAAAGTGCTTAAATCAATATCAACTAAGGTGATTTTTTTCGTTATTATAATGTTTATGACCTCGACCTCCAGAACCGAAATAGATCGGTGGTTAAGGCGTTCGGCTAACACGCTTAAGGTCCTGCGTTCGATTCCGGTGGGAACCAACAATATCCTTTTTTTTTCACAATTTTGAATAATTTTTTAGCTCCAATTTTTCCGAATAGTAATAATTTATGCAGGAAAGAAAATTCAAAGTTGACTCAATGGTGCTACATCCAGATTTTAAAGTGCTTAAATCAATATCAACTAAGGTGAATTTTTTTTGTTATTATAATGTTTATGACCTAGACCTCCAGTACCGAAATAGATCGGTGGTTAGGGCGTTCGGCTAACACGCTTAAGGTCCTGCGTTCGATTCCGGTGGAAACCAACAATATCATTTTTTTTTCACAATTTTTAATAATTTTTTAGCTCCAATTTTCCCGGATAGTAATAATTTATGCAGGAAAGAAAATTCTATGTTGACTCAATGGTGCTAGTTCTAGACTTTGTAGTGCTTAAATCAATATCAACTAAGGTGAATTTTTTTGTTATTATAATGTTTATAACCTCGACCTCCAGAACCGAAATAGATCGGTGGTTAGGGCGTTCGGCTAACACGCTTAAGGTCCTGCGTTCGATTCCGGTGGGAACCAACAATATCTTTTTTTTTTCTCACAATTTTGAATAATTTTTTAGCTCCAATTTTTCCGAATAGTAATAATTTATGCAGGAAAGAAAATTCTATGTTGACTCAATGGTGCTAGTTCCAGACTTTGTAGTGCTTAAATCAATATCAACTAAGGTGAATTTTTTTGTTATTATAACGTTTAAGATCGGTACCTCCAGAACCGAAATAGATCGGTGGTTAGGGCGTTCGGCTAACACGCTTAAGATCCTGCGTTCGATTCCGGTGGGAACCAACAATATCTTTTTTTTTTCACAATTTTGAATAATTTTTTAGCTCCAATTTTTCCGAATAGTAATAATTTATGCAGGAAAGAAAATTCAATGTTGACTCAATGGTGCTACATTCAGATTTTAAAGTGCTTAAATCAATATCAACTAAGGTGATTTTTTTTGTTATTATAATGTTTATGACCTCGACCTCCAGAACCGAAATAGATCGGTGGTTAGGGCGTTCGGCTAACTCGCTTAAGGTCCTGCGTTCGATTCCGGTGGGAACCAACAATATCATTTTTTTTTTCACAATTTTGAATAATTTTTTAGCTCCAATTTTTCCGGATAGTAATAATTTATGCAGGAAAGAAAATTCAATGTTGACTCAATGGTGCTACATCCAGATGTCAAAGTGCTTAAATCCAAATCAACTAAGGTGATTCTTTTTGTTATTATAATGTTTAAGATCGGTACCTCCAGAACCGAAATAGATCGGTGGTTAGGGCGTTCGGCTAACACGCTTAAGGTCCTGCGTTCGATTCCGGTGGGAACCAACAATATAATTTTTTTTTCACAATTTTTAATAATTTTTTAGCTCCAATTTTTCCGAATAGTAATAATTTATGCAGGAAAGAAAATTCTATGTTGACTCAATGGTGCTACATCCAGATTTTAAAGTGATTAAATCAATATCAACTAAGGTGAATTTTTTTGTTATTATAATGTTTAAGATCGGTACCTCCAGAACCGAAATAGATCGGTGGTTAGGGCGTTCGGCTAACACGCTTAAGGTCCTGCGTTCGATTCCGGTGGGAACCAACAATATCATTTTTTTTTTCACAATTTTGAATAATTTTTTAGCTCCAATTTTTCCGAATAGTAATAATTTATGCAGGAAAGAAAATTTAATGTTGACTCAATGGTGCTACATCCAGATGTCAAAGTGCTTAAATCCAAATCAACTAAGGTGAATTTTTTTGTTATTATAATGTTTATGACGTCGACCTCCAGAACCGAAATAGATCGGTGGTTAGGGCGTTCGGCTAACACGCTTAAGATCCTGCGTTCGATTCCGGTGGGAGCCAACAATATCATTTTTTTCACAATTTTGAATAACTTTTTAGCTCCAATTTTCCCGGATAGTAATAATTTATGCAGGAAAGAAAATTTAATGTTGACTCAATGGTGCTACATCCAGATGTCAAAGTGCTTAAATCCAAATCAACTAAGGTGAATTTTTTTGTTATTATAATGTTTATAACCTCGACCTCCAGAACCGAAATAGATCGGTGGTCAGGGCGTTCGGCTAACAAGCTTAAGGTCCTGCGTTTCATTCCGGTGGGAACCAACAATATCTTTTTTTTTTCTCACAATTTTGAATAATTTTTTAGCTCCAATTTTTCCGAATAGTAATAATTTATGCAGGAAAGAAAATTCAATGTTGACTCAATGGTGCTACATCCAGATTTCAAAGTGCTTAAATCAATATCAACTAAGGTGAATTTTTTTGTTATTATAATGTTTATAACCTCGACCTCCAGAACCGAAATAGATCGGTGGTCAGGGCGTTCGGCTAACAAGCTTAAGGTCCTGCGTTAGATTCCGGTGGGAACCAACAATATAATTTTTTTTTCACAATTTTGAATAATTTTTTAGCTCCAATTTTTCCGAATAGTAATAATTTATGCAGGAAAGAAAATTCAATGTTGACTCAATGGTGCTACATCCAGATTTCAAAGTGCTTAAATCAATATCAACTAAGGTGAATTTTTTTGTTATTATAATGTTTATAACCTCGACCTCCAGAACCGAAATAGATCGGTGGTCAGGGCGTTCGGCTAACAAGCTTAAGGTCCTGCGTTAGATTCCGGTGGGAACCAACAATATAATTTTTTTTTCACAATTTTGAATAATTTTTTAGCTCCAATTTTTCCGCATAGTAATAATTTATGCAGGAAAGAAAATTCAATGTTGACTCAATGGTGCTACATCCAGATTTCAAAGTGCTTAAATCAATATCAACTAAGGTGAATTTTTTTGTTATTATAATGTTTATAACCTCGACCTCCAGAACCGAAATAGATCGGTGGTCAGGGCGTTCGGCTAACAAGCTTAAGGTCCTGCGTTCGATTCCGGTGGGAACCATCAATATCATTTTTTTTCACAATTTTGAATAATTTTTTAGATCCAATTTTTCCGAATAGTAATAATTTATGCAGAAAAGAAAATTCAATGTTGACTCAATGGTGCTACATCCAGATTTTAAAGTGCTTAAATCAATATCAACTAAGGTGAATTTTTTTGTTATTATAATGTTTATGACGTCGACCTCCAGAACCGAAATAGATCGGTGGTTAGGGCGTTCGGCTAACACGCTTAAGGTCCTGCGTTCGATTCCGGTGGGAACCAACAATATCATTTTTTTTTTCACAATTTTGAATAATTTTTTAGCTCCAATTTTTCCGAATAGTAATAATTTATGCAGGAAAGAAAATTCAATGTTGACTCAATGGTGCTACATCCAGATTTCAAAGTGCTTAAATCAATATCAACTAAGGTGAATTTTTTTGTTATTATAATGTTTATAACCTCGACCTCCAGAACCGAAATAGATCGGTGGTCAGGGCGTTCGGCTAACAAGCTTAAGGTCCTGCGTTAGATTCCGGTGGGAACCAATAATATCATTTTTTTTTCACAATTTTGAATAATTTTTTAGCTCCTTTGGAACAAATACACTTTGATACCAATAACCGAAAAGAACCCTTTTCCACAACACGAAACTTTGACTTACGCGAGGGGCCTTGGAACGCACCCCTTGTGTAAGTCAGGACTCGACTGTAACCAATTACCAATTAAAAGGACTTGTAATTACTTCGGTTAAAAAACATATTTTAAGTTATAACTCAAAGAATATTTGTTATAATAATGCCTATTACTTGTGTAATTTAGGTTCAAAATCAAATATTTAATATCATGAAGCCTATTCATGTGCTTTATGATCAGTCATTGTACACACAACACATTAGTTTTATCCAAGCTAAAAAGTTCAAAAACTAAAATGAATGTAAAATAGCATAGCACAGATGGCAGGTGCTCAAAAGCATTCTTGCCTTTTTTTTCTCCAGATAATTTGAAAATTCAGAAATCAGTCAATAGAGGTTAATCTAAAATTTCAATATAATTAAAATTTACACAAAGTTAATTTATAATATTACTTTGCATCAAAATAATTCATATATAATACAATTAGAAAAGCTAAATTAAATGGTCTGCTCTAGTAAAAAAGAACCATGTGGGACAACAAATCCAACCCCTTCCTTTGTTAACCCCAACCTTTGTTAACCCCTTCAACCAACCCATGTAGGTTGGTTGAAGGGGTTAACAAATTAAGGAGTTTCAAGTCAATTAATTTTGAATCATAAGCGGCAGATTACTGATAGAACTTATCCTTTCAGCAGAATGCAAATGGTTGAAGTTGTAGAGATATAATATAGTTATATTGCATTACATTAATGCTAAAAATTATATATTTAAGGGGTTACAGTACCTAAAAAATGATGAAACTATCAAAAAATTTTTTATTGCATATTTCAAAACTAAAAACTATTCTGAACCCAGGGGGAAAGTTTCATTGCATTAGTTCAAATATTTAAAAAGTTATGAGTGGTTTTAGGCCATGCTCGCTATGTGTTCTTATGCAAAAGAAAAACTTTAAATTGCTTTTTCTCGATGATGTTTTTTTTGTGTTTTCCTGTCATTAGAATCCCTAAGGATTTTTTTCTATTAAAGATACAGCTTTAAAGTAATACTTTTTGCAATTGGGATAACATATTTGACAAAACTGTGCATGAGATAAGCATTTTATAAATTACTCAAATGTTTAGAGCATGTTAAACCTGTAAAAACCAAATTATTTTTTGAAAAAACTTTGATTTTTTACATAATTTCACAGAATATTTTGTAATAGACTCATGAGCAAATGAATGCACAGATTTTTAGAGAGGATTATAGTGATTATTAGCAAAAAACTTTTTTCAAATTAGTGCAAAAATAAAAAAGCCTTAGGGATTTCAAAAAATTGAATTTTTTCTCAATTTTTTGAATTTTTAAAAAAAATACACAATATTTTTAAATTTTGAAAGTAAATTTTTGATTACGAAATAAGTATGCATGTTATGGTTTCAAAAAAATATAAAATTTACTTAAATTAAAAAAAAAATGTTTGAAAGGTACTGTGACCCCTTATAATGCTTACTTTTGTGACCTGATCGATAACATCATCAATAATGCTGAGCTTGCCCTCATTACCACTATCTTCTGACAGCTCCCTTTCACGAGTATTTTCCGAATTTCAGAAAAGATCCATTTTAATCATTTTCATTCCAATTATGCTAAGCTTTCCTATTAGTAATAATAAAATAGAGTAAAACTTTAGTCCTATTGCAAAAAAGAATAAAGTTCAGTGACCCAGCAAAGTGGGGGGAGGGGTTGGGGGTAAAAACATTTCCGCCAGAGGTGTTGGTTGCCAATCTTAATACAGAAGTAAATACACATGTAAGGACTGTTGTGAGTGACGGAAAAAAAAACCTTCCTGAACAAATTTCTGCAGGCTAGTGCCGAACGTGCATGCTTAAGTATGTACTTATGTTTAAAAAAAAATCTTTCACAGTTCATCTTTATTTTTATGTATCATTTACAGCCGTAGGTGCAATAGTTTATAAAATATGAATTTTTAAGACTCATATCTTCTTTTATGCTAACAATGTACAATGTTTCACATTACATAAATTTTAACATACTGCATTTTTGATGCATCATGTTTCATTGGATTGTGCAGGTACATTTGAGATCCAGCCATTTCTCCTAGACTAAAGAGGAAATTTCCAAACAAATATATTTTTTTTTACAATCAAGAAAGAATAAGAATACCAACAATAAGTCCAAAATATATAAACTAGCAACTACGAGCTTTAACTTATTAGTCTAAACTATTTCAACGATGTAGTATAAATATTATAATTTTGCAGCATTTGAGTGAAATTTTATAGCCGTACCATTATGGCTGTTATTCTGTTCCTAAATTTTTGTATATAGCACGGCTCATTTTTTGTTTCATTACTTAATTCAACATCCATCATTCAATTTGACGTATCGGTTAAAAGCTGAGCTAATTAATCCTTAATTAATCCTATATATATATTTTGTCTATTGGGTTCTTGGACTTGGAGGACTTTTCACTAGTTTAGCAGTAAGTTACTACAGTAAGTCAGGGCTAAAGCAGAGCTATATGCAATACACTGACAGCCCAGTTATCCCATCAAAAGACTGCAGTTTCGCCTATGTAATGAACTCATCAGCCTTGAATAGAGAATAACCAAGCTGGAGGCAGATGCCATCTCATTGAAGCTGAGAAGGCCAACAAACTGGTAGACAAAGTAAATTTAGCTCAACAGCGAGAGTCCACAGACATGGTGCAGTTAAACTCTAAAATAGAAGGCAAAGCTTGGGTACAGTGAAAACTGTGCAAGTTGACCACTTGCGGTGCACTACTATAGTGATCTACTCAAACGGGTGGTCAACTTATAGAGGTTGAATTATATGATAAGATCTAATTCTGTTCCTGAAAACATCAGTCAACTTAGACAGGTGGTCAAATTACAAGGATGGTCAACTAAACAGGTTTTAGTGTTCAGTAAGTTACCACCCTATAGCCAGGGCTAAGGCAGAAATACATGAAATACACCACCAGCTCAGTCAATTCCAGCCGAGGACTGCAGTTTCGTGCTTATTAGCACTCATCAGCCCGGCTTAGGAGTGACTAAGCTGGAGGTGGAAAACCTCTTAAGGAAGCCTAGAGTGCCAAACAAACTGGTAGCTAATACAGAATTAGCACTGACCAGACGAGTGACCGAAACAATGGTTCGGTTCAACTCGAATTTTGAAGGCAAGGCCGAACCATTGTTTTGAACCGAACCATTGTTTCGGTCACTCATCTGGTCAGTGCTAGTTCTGTATTAGCTACCAGTTTGTTTGGCACTCTAGGCTTCCTTAAGAGGTTTTCCACCTCCAGCTCAGTCACTCCTATGCCGGGCTGATGAATGCTAATAAGCACGAAACTGCAGTCCTCGGCTGGAATTGACTGAGCTGGTGGTGTATTTCAGGTTTTACTGTATTTAGTAGTAAGCTACCACCCCTAAGTCAGGGCTAAGAGGCCCCACTCAGCTTCAATGAGATGTTATCTGCCTCCAGCTTGATTACTTCCTGTTCCAGATTGACGAGTACATAACAAGGACAAAACTAGTCTCAGAATGGGATAACTGGGCTGTCGGTTTATTGCATGCACTTTCACTAGTATGCCTGCTAAGTAAGTCCTTTACTCAAAAAAAGGTTGTGAATCACTAAGTTAAAAGTTTCAGTAAATTAGTGGAACCAACTAAAAGTTTAAATTGTTTTATCAAATGTTTCCTATTAATACATCAAAATATTGTTATAAACTAACTCAATAACAAAATAATAGCAAAGTAATATAGTTTTTTTTCTTTAAATTAATTTTCGACTTCTAAACTTTAAGTATCAAAGAACAGGATTTATTATAGCGTTTCATTTCTACAGGGGCGGATAAGGAAAATTTTTGGAGGTGGCCGAAGAAATTGAAGAGTTCACCCCCCCCCCCCCCCAAATCAAATTTTTCATAGCGAAGTTTTCATGACTTTATTTTTAAATGTTTTTTTTCCTCAGTATCCCTTAAAGTAAATTAATATACTTTTAAATACATAAATACTATGCACTTTTCTACTAATGTGGAAGTAAAATATCCTCTACTATTTCAAGCCAATTAAACACTAAAGGATATATAATTTCAAAGAGATGCGGAAAAATGAGCAGTTTTAATTAGGAACATTTTCATAATGATTATGACACGAGAAAAAGGTTATTAAATTAACCCACACCTCATATGAGTTTTTTTAATGAATTTATATTTTAACTGCAAAATATTATGTAAATAAGAAAATTATAGCTTTATAATATGTAGGTTTTACTGAAGAATTCAGAAGCTACTTCTTTGCGAATTTCAAAGCAGTTGATGATTTGTTGAAAAAAAAATTTAAAAACTACATGCCGTTTCAATTAATACTGTGGTTTTGCCAAGAAACTATCATGTGATTTACTTCATATTGCATTTTTTATAAGCTGAAAAAATAAATCTATTTTGCAAATAGCTTCCTGGATTAAAATGCCTTTTTAGGCAAATTTTTACACTTAAAAAAAAAAAAGTCAATTACTGATTTCATTGAAGAACAATTAATAAACGAATGGCTGTAATACTAATAGACGAAAAGTTGTAATACAATCCTTTTGAGTTTGGAAACCAATAGGTAAGTTAAATTGCCGCTCTGGTCTCAGACTCCAGTATTACTTCTTTAGCAAACAAAAATGCTTTTATTCAAATAAGATCTGTCTATTATGTTTTTTAAAAAAGATGAACTAGTTAAATTAAATTTTCCTTTTTTTAGGGGGGGGGCTCCTTCCTTCCCTCCCCCTAAAATCTGCTACTGCATTTCTTATATCTTACCAACAAAAGACGTCAACCCAAACAGTACAAGAAATAGTTTTAGAGTCCATAATATAAAACAAAAAAATTTTGAGTTTTGCAACTTATTATTCCAGCTTATTTTGTTTTACTTACTTATTAATTTATTTTTTAAACAATCACTTTTTTGTTTACTTTTATGTTTATTCATTCATTTGTTTAGTTACTTTTTTTGTGTATTTAGTAATTAGTATTATTTATTTTATTTATTTATTTAATTGTGTGGAAAATATGTTTAACAAAATGCATTGAAAACATTTATGATTTAAAAAAAGTAAGTGCACAAAATGTGTCTGCTTCATATGATTAAAGGAATAGAATCAAAATGTATGGTTATAGAAGCAAATAATAGAAAAGTATTATCCCAATTAAGAATAATTGCTCAAAATTTGAGATATCATTCATTAATTAACTTATTATCTCATACATAATTGAAGCAATACATCAATTAGAGTGTTTCCCCAGCATATGAAGAATTTCTATTTCCCACTCAAATAAATATTATCTATTAACTATCAAACTATCAAGAAAAAATCATTTTTGATTTTATAACAAAAAGAAGATTGGGCAGTTTAACAAAGAGAGTTTTAAATGTGATGTTGTGCAGTAACAAAAAAAAAAAATTTAACATTTAGCAAACTATCCACATTTAAGCTTTTAAGACAACTTATCAAAACACTTTTAAAAAGTACTATACAATATCAAAGTACTTAAAAATACAAGTAAAGGCTGGAAAAAAAAAGTAATTAACTCTAGCTTTTTTTTTGTTTTTGTTAATCTCTCCTATCTTCCCATCAAGCAGACAATATAGGTTAGGAAGGAATAGATGAAAATGTTTTACCTACATCATGTTTTATAATTTGAATTTGCTCAATGCAAATAAATGCCAATATATATGATTTGAATATATTTTTTTACCTCTAATTATTTAATACACATTTTAAGATTCGTCAGAGGCTGCTATAAAAAGTGTAACATGTACCCCCTTTAAGGCTACCTTTGTTGAACCTTTTTTTTTTTTTTTTTTTGCATCTCTTAATGCACCCTTCTAGCCTCTTTGACGTTTATCAACACTTGATCACAAAAGCAATTTGCTTTCTTGAAAGGTAAAAACTCCCACCAGCAAGCATTGAAATGTAATTCTATCCTTTTCCCTTGTCCACTAGAATAATATAGGAAGAGTACATAGTCCGTGGAGTTTGTGACAAAAATACCCAAAACATTTCACTTCCGGATACCAGTCTGAAATTTTGCACAGTGCTTATGTACATATCTAAGAACAAAAATCCGTCGGGAGGCATTTGATCAGAGGTCATGAACCCCCTGTGATGACGTCATCAAAATGGCCGCCTTATTAAGAAAAGTAAGTTCGTTTAGCTGCTTAGAACTCTATTATGGATCTTAATATTGCGATATTAAAGTATATCACTCAAAATCACTTCAAAAGAGCTATTTAATAGTGATTGACTTTTTTTTCCTGTCACAAATAGTTTAAGAGTTATTACAATTAATGCCATCAAAATGGCCGCCTGGAAAGGTAAGTATGTAAGTTTAACTGCTTAGAACTACATTACAGATCTTTATATTTTGAGATGAATTTGTATCATCTGAAAGAGGTTTGAAAGAGCTATTATAGAGAGATTGATTTTTCCTCCTAAGACAAGTAGTTTTATAGTAATTAAAATTTCCGTCATCAAAATATCCGTCGTGAAAAGGTGAAAAGTTTCGTTTAACTGCTCAAAACGCCATTAGAAATCATTCTTCCGTAAAAAAAACAGCTACACTAAATAAAAGCTCTAAAATAAACAATAAAAATATGCATTTGTTCTCCCCCCTCCCCCTTAGTAAAAAGTTTTAAAAATTTCACTGCAATAACGTAACTATATGAGGCGGGAGAGGAGGGGCATTCTCATTGAACTGTTCCAACTGTTCCGCTGCATCTAACCCGCACTAAAACTTTTAACTAAAAATTCCTTACCGGATTAAATATACATATGTATTGTCACATAATAATTCACTTCTCCTGCAAGTGCGAACATCTGCCGTCTAGCGGCAAGAATCAGAACGACTACTCGATTTTTCCCCGCCATAAAGCTGTAACTTTGGATTGCAGTTCGCCTAGCTCGTTTCTTTTCAGTTCTGCTGTTCTCAGCAATAATTAATTCCATAGTGATATGTTTATTACTCAGATATAATTTTCAATAACTGAATATTTGACTGGTTAACTGGTTTGACTGTAGCAAATAATATCAAATAAAGATCAGTATATAATTCTATTACCGTTTGAAATCGATAACTTCAATTGTTGGTTCCATCTAGCATTAAAATTATCATATGGCTTGTATTCATTCCTTTACGTCCTTTTCAATAAACGAAATGCATTTAAAACTCGCAAGATTTTTTAGAATAAATTTTTCTCCTTCATTTGGTCCATGTGACCTCAAAATACTAACATTGCTCGCAATCATTTCTTTCATGTGCTTTTGGAAAAGTAAAATATTTCATGAATTGAGTGTTTATAATCTGGGTCCCATCTACGCCCTGCTAAAATCTATTCAGTGGGCTATGCTGAATGAGTATGGCGAAGATATAATGTTGGTCATGTCAGGTGGTCTCCACATAGAAATGGCTGTTTCATTTTCAATGGGTCCATGGCTTGAAGGAAGTGGATGAACTTAGTAGAAACTCATGTAACAACATCGGGAAGAGCAGAAGGAACACTGAAAGTTTCGCATGTGAAGAAAAGTCGATACGCTCACGATTTTACAGTAACTACTCTTCAAGTTCTGTTAGAGAAAGCGTATCAAAATCGAAAAGAGATATAGGCGAAACATTTACAAACTGTGTTAAGCGAAGATGAGAAGAATTGCCTCAGTTTAAGTACTGGAAGATCACCATGGAGCTAGAATTTATACTTTACTTCTGGTGCGTGCTATTCGTCAAGGAAATTTCTCAGATTTTACTGTCACTCTTGAGAACATATGTCCATGGATGTATGCTCTTGATCATACAAATTATGCCCGATGGTCTTCAATATTTCTGTTCAAATTGAAGCAGTTACCAGAGATGCATCCAGCAACTTTTCAGGAGTTTCATAAGGGCTCCAAAATATCCTATCTGGCTCCAAAACTGAGGGGAAATTTTCCAGGATGGCACACGACCATTTGCATGAGCAAAACAACAAATTAATTTAAAAATCATCAACTAATCTATCACGTTTACGTCATGAAGCGTCATTAATACAATAGATGGTTGCTGGACCGGAAGTTGTGCGCATGATTGGGGAGTTTGAAGAAAATCAGAGCCTGAAGTCTGACGTCACTACTGAAAAACTAGATACTAGACACTAGAACCTTTTGTATTATGTATAAAACTCATGTTTCCAGCCTAGTTGAAACATTTGAAGAACACGGAAATCCAGGAATCCTTTCGAAGAAGACGATTTAACTACAGTAAACAGCAACAAAATTATTCTCTCGGAAAAAAGTGCCATTTCTGTGATGTCAGAGCAAGTCAATTCAATACATTTGTAGAAGATCGCTTAGTGTTAGGAAAATTATCCCTACATGGTGTTATTAAAAGAAACAATCTCCTCTTGATAAGCAAAAAAATATTTCTGTTCAGTCCAAGGAAAGCAAAACATTGTTGATTTGAGGAGGGGCCGCACTCTTTTTGCTAAGCTATCTGTTGCCTGCCAAGCAATTCAAATGGATGTAAAAGAATTTTTTCCCATGAAAGCAGCTCGTGTACACCTTCTATATCCAACCTTGGCAAATTTAGGAAACCAAGAAAAAAGTCCGATGTAGTTTCTTGTATCGTCCAATCAACTGGACTGGTTTTGACAGCTATTCCGGAACTAAATTGTTCATTGATGGGGCTGCACTGATTCACATGCTTGTTCCTCAGTCTACTCGAACTGTCCAACAATACTGCGATCAGATTGTGAAGTCGTACATATTAATGAAACTAAAAAGCGTTCATAGAGTAGATTTAGTTTTTGACCGGAATTCAGAAGGAAGTTTGGAAAGCGAGACGATACAATTGAGAGGATCTGGACCAAGAATAAGTATTAAATCCAATGTTTTGATACAAAAGTCATTTGGTAAATTTCTTGCGAAAGATGAAAATAAAGAGGAGCTTTTCGAATTTTTGGCAAATCTACCAGATGGGAAGCTGGTTGTATGCTCCTACGAAGACACTGTAATTACTTCAGTCAAGAAAAAATTTTGAAACTATGTCTCTTGTATCCCACGAAGAAGCCGATACGAGGCTTTTCCTTTATGTGCAGTATGCAATAAAATACTCGGGTCATGCAAAGATCACCGTGAAAATTTTTGACAGTGATGATGTAGTGATTGCTATGTTCCGAGTTCCGAAACTGCAAGAGCTATGGGTGGAGTATGGAAGTGGAAAATATGTGCGATATCTTCCCATCTACGTTTTGCACTGTAAAGTTCCACAAAGTGTTCCAGATCTTCTGCCTTTTTCCCATGCCTTTACATGAGCACACGGTGTCTAGTTTTGCCAGCATTGGTAAAACTAGGTACTGTATGGAAAATGTGGATGGCAATTAGAGATGTTGACAAAGTTTTTTGTACTATACTAAAGTACCCGAGAGCATCAATGAAGACGATGACCATTTCCTACTTATTCAGCGCTTCGTAGTCCTGATGTATTGTTCATCAAGCTCAGTGGAAAACGTAAATGAGGCTAGGATTATTTTCTTCACCCAGCAAAACAGACCAGTTGATTGTATTCCGCCATCTATCAACGTTCTTCTGCATCACCTTAAGAGTGCAGTGTTTACTACGGACAAAATGTCTTCTGCAAAATTTTCAGCTCTTGGATCCATATCAGTGGGAATGGGTAAAAATCGGTAAAGAGTTTGAACCTCTTTGGTATGCACACCCCGAAATAACAATGGAGAATTTACAGGACCTTATATCATGCAAGTGTAAAGCGATGTCTACACGCTGTCGATGCGTCAGATCAGGTCTGAATTGTACACTTCTTTGTAGTTGTGAGCGACAGTGCAATACGTAAAACGTTCTTTAAAAAAACTTAGTACTGTTTTTGTTACAACGGGTACTTTTTCTTTGTATTAAAACATGAAAATTTCATCTATTTTTCTTATATGTTTAAAATGTAAGCATTTTAACAAAATTGTTTTATTATAAGATAGCATTAATAATTAAGTTCTCGATCCATTTGGGGTGGTGACTTTGAATATTTCTGCATTTTAAACTTTCTTTCATTCAATATAAAAGTAAAATACTGACAAAAAGTGTTAAAACATGAAGTACAAATTTAAATTTAATGAAACTGGAAAGGTTCTTTTATAATGCAGGTATAACAGTAAAATTTTACTCCAATATCGCAGAATACACGAGAGTCATTGTTTTCCTATCAATTTTCACGTTGATATTGTAATAATTATTAAACTATTTGTCTTCTTTACTAATAATAAAGCTCTAAGTTTGTCGGGATATCTTTCCGGATGTCCCTCTGTGACGAGTATAGCACCTAAACCGTTCGGCCTATTTTCACGAAACTTGGCACACAATTAATTTGTAGCATGGGAGTGTGCACCTCGAAGCGAGAAAATTCGATTTTGTCCTTTTTCTATTTCAATTTTAAGAACATTTTACCGAGCAAATTATCATAATGTAAGCGAGTAAATTACAAAATTATCATACCGTGGAACCGTAACATAAAAAAATTGTCGAGAAGGCCAGAGCCCACACAGGGCTGTCGTGCACCTGAGGAAGGAAGGAATGAACCGTAAAATGGCCGTGCAAATTAACATAGCAAATTCGGGAAAAATTCATCATCCATTGTTTGTAAATATACAGGCGAATCAAATGACCTTTTAATTTTTCTACTACGAGCAAAGCCGTGCGGGTACCGCTAGTAGAAAATAAAACTAAGCACTGTTAAAGAGCGTTTTTAAACGACTGTTAGATAATGTATTTGAATTTTACAAAATTATGACCTATTATGTAGTTCTAAGCAGTTAAACCAACGTACTAACCGATACATGGCGGCCATTTTGATGACGTCACCACAGGGCGTCCCTCGTCTGGTCTGCTAATTCTATGTTAGCTACCAGTTTGTTTGGCGCTCTCGGCTTCCTTAAGAGGTTTTCCATCTCCAGCTCAGTCACTTTCCTATGCCGGGCTGATGAGTGCTAATAAGCACAAAACTGCAGTCCTCGGCTGAAAATGACTGAGCTGGCGGTGTATTTAACGTATTTCTGCTTTAGCCCTGGCTAATGGGCGGTAATTTACTCAATATACCATGCCTCGCGTTCAATCTTCGAGTTGAACCGAACCATTGCTTCGGTCACTCGTCTGGTCAGTGCTAATTCTGTATTAGCTACCAGTTTGTTTGGCACTCTTGGCTTCCTTAAGAGGTTTTCCATCTCCAGCTCAGTCACTTTCCTATGCCGGGCTGATGAGTGCTAATAAGCACGAAACTGCGGTCCTCGGCTGGAAATGACTGAGCTGGCGGTGTATTTCACGTATTTCTGCTTTAGCCCTGGCTAATGGGCTGTAATTTACTGAATATGTTGTGTATCTATTGGGTCTTTTCATAAAAGCGGGTAAATGTTGAAGTGGAATAAAAGGAACAGTGTTTGAAGAATTAACGAACTTCTTTTTTAACTAAGAGGTCCATGTTTTTGAGGAGGTCCATACAAAGAGGCTTCTTTGCATGGCATATAACATTCTGTAATTATCTACCGTAGGTTCTCATGGTGGCACGGATCTAAATGGTCCAATTTTCAATGACTTTGCTGCATAGAGAACCAGAGTAAACATAGAATATTCTACCAGATATATTGGATGTAACCAATTGTAATCAAAAAGACATTTCCTGCGTTTTCATTTGCAAGATTTATTTGTTTCTATATTGAATTGCTCTAATATTAAACTAAGTTTGAATAATTGTTTCAATCTTCTTCTCAAACCTTCTGATTAATACATTTTATGTTTCGTATTACTTACTATGTTACGTATGATAAATATTAAGTTAAATGCTAAATCAGTTTTCCTAATACTTTTGATTATTTTTTAGCCACTCTTCCTTACAAATTACAGATGTTGAAGAACCTTGCTGTTCGAAATATTCGGATCATGTCTACGAACCAAATAAACATGGCAAACCATTTAACATGAAGTAAGAATAGGAACATATTTTACTTTTTAATTGAATGAACGGCGAGAAATTCGACTTTTAATGACACTCCATGTATGAGAAATTCATCAGTTAGTGATTACTCGAATTTCAAATGATTCATGTTCACAGTAACAACCTTACACGAGTATACCAGGAAATTTAAAAAGAGATGAAGTGAAAATAATATGATGAGTAATTTAACCGAAACTATCATCAAGAAGTTAGAAATATAGAAGTTATTTCAATCGTAAAACAGCTTTTGAGAAAACAGTGTTTCGGGGTGAATTCCGAAATTTATTTTAACACACATAAATATTGCAGTTGAAAATAGTAATTGTATGCGCCTAAAAGTAATATTTAGAATATAATGCTTCAGGTGGCAGAATAATAAAGACGTTTATAAAATAGAAGAGACATATTAATAAGCGGTTGGATCACCTCTTTCTTTCACACACACAGATTGAGGTTTCTGCTATTCCACTAGGGAAGCTTATACCTGTATTAATCCACAATGTTTCCAGAATTTTGTTTTTCCGGGACAGTACAAAGACAACACAATAGATGGTGGTGCCATCTATGGACAGTTCGAGAGACAATTTAGAACCAGGCCAGGAGCCGAATAACTTCCTAGTCTGGCACCCCCAGAGGTATCGTTTCACTTGGAGGACATTGTGACCAGGAGCATATTTAACGTCGCCCAGTCACCATTAATGACGACGGTGGGTCTTCGACCAGTGAGGATCGAACCCGAGACCCTCCGGTCCCGAGTCCAGTGCCCTACCGATCAGGCTACCACGGCCCTAGGACCACCTTTTGACTGAATTACAGATTGTGTTAAACGTGGGATGGATTGGTAGCGGCCGTCGACAAAAATTGATGAATGTGAGCTAGTCTCTAATTAGATGGATTTAGAAATAAGTACACTGTTTTGATTCCAAAGATGTCGACAAATGCTTAATAACGTTCAGATGAAGAAATTTAGGAGGTTGTCGCATTTCTTCATCGTGCTTTTCGAACCATTTTTAAGGATTTTTTCTGCGTAGATAGGGACCTTGTGCAACAGATCGCTGAGGGACCTATGTTTTGAAGTGAGCTTCGTGCATGATCGGTTAAAGTGTTAAACTCAATCCATAGCATCTACTACCCTGCCACGGGTTCAAAGACAGCTGCCGTTGTACGGGAGCACTTTGCTTTTTGAGAAATGACGATTGCTTATTGCTCTCACTTGACTGTTTTGGCGTTCCTATGATTTTATTTTCCCGCCAGCACCACCGTCGACCGGCTCCTCACGATGCTGCTCCTATAGAGAAAGCCGTCTCCAGGTTGCATCCATATCCTACACACATGCGCATACATACACAACTACACACACGCACACGCGAGCTCACACAAATACATACACCTACACGCACATACACATACGCACACAAACACATACACAAACTCAATTACATACATACACACACACACACGCATACATACAGATACCTACACATACACACACACTTACCCACACACTCATGCCTACACACAACTACCCACACACTCATGCCTGCACACAGACACAAACACATATGCCTACACACACATACACATTCCCCACCACACACAAACACTCATACACACAGCTACCCACACACTCATGCCTGCACACAGACACAAACACACATGCCTGCACACATATACATACCCCCTACACACAAACACACATAATCACACATGCCTACATACACACACACACTCGTGATTGCGAAAAACATAATTTGAATCCAAGAGGACAAAGTTCAATTTTTTTTTTTTTCAAAACCGCATCTGGGCAGCAGCCAGTATCACGATTGCACCAAATATTCTGTCTTTTCCCATAAGGTCACAGATTAAGTGCAATGTTTTCAGCTTCCTGTATTTTCGTTCACTAATGATACATTCATTTCTGTTTCAGAAATGGTACATTGACATTGACTTTGAAAAAAAATCATGACAAATATGGAATGTCTGTGAAACCGACGTATGGCACCGACAAAAAGTAAGTAAAAAAGCAAGAAATATAGAAAATAAAGTAAGCAAATAAATTATGAATTACAAAATAAAAAGCTATTTTTCAAAAAGTAATATTTTCTCTAAGATCTTTTATTGTTGTCTTTGAAACTAAAGCAGATTGGAAAGAGACCAAAATCAATGATTAGATTGTTAGTTTATCGAGAAAAAAGAACAAGATCATAAAAATAAGAGATAATCGTTGCTCATATTAACGTGAAAGAGCAATTTCATCCGATTCAAAATCTAAGATCTCAAGAATCTCTGAAAAATTTCCTTGAAAGGTCAGATTACAGGTCGAATTTAAAGCTAATGCAGCCTTCATAATATCGCTTACATATTATCTAGACAGTTAATACTGGATGTAAGGAAAGGAGTTCATTACAAGAAACATAATATAGAACCCCTTTTTCTGTTTCATACGAAGTCTCCTTGTTTTGCATTTATTACACTATATTTCAATCGACATGCTAAATAGCTGCAGTACTTATTACTTTAATAGAGCCTAAGTTTCATAATTTCACAAATTTGAAAAGAACTACTATATTACTAATTGATCATATATAAGCAATTGAATGTACTTTGGTCCTAAGCTTTCTTATGTAACTGAATATATTTAAGTAAATTGTGAACGGCTGGTTAGATAGCGTACATAGATCGCCTCAGATTACCTATACCTTAAATACGACGTGGTCACCGTGGAACCGGGGCAGCGGCGTAGCCATGGGGAGGGGATAGGGGGGGTTAGAACCCCCCCCCCCCAAAAAGCCCCAAAAAATCATTTTTCAGTCAAACCTGAAGGGTTCTGTTAATGAGCTAAAATATTTTTATTGAATATAATAGCTGTTATGACTGTAAAAAGCTTATGTCTTCCTGTTTTGCGCAACATTTTTTTCTCTTGGAGACAGGGCTTTCTTATGACGTCAGTATTGATCAAGGTATTTTCAAAAAAATTCGTTTATAATGTCCTTTGTTGTTTAATTGATAATGAGTAATATATATGTGTGTGTGCATATATAAACTTGAGGGCATAGCTTTACTTTAAACTTCAAAGAAATTCCCCCCCCCCCCCCAAGAATTTTTTCTCGCTATGCCACTGAACCGGGGGAAAACCATTCTAAATGTAGAAGACTAGCTGCGTTACTAGGCATCGCCCAGTCTAACTCGAAAATAAAAGTTGTGTCTTGTGACGCATGTTCAACCATCGGGCTTAAATAAAAGGAAAAAAAATAGTTTAAAATCTCCCGACGGGGCCACGTGACATACCAATTACCACGATACCTATGATGTAAGTAGTGACAAAAAACGCTTCTGTCGGTAAAGTCTTCTTTAATGATAGAATGGTCGTCCTCCAATCTCTGAGCGAACCAACGGTCGCAGAGCCAATGCTCTTCCTCTGTCGCAATCGATGGGGGCAAAATTACTAATTTTTTGTTTTTTCAACTTAAAGAGGAGAGTTAAAGGAGAGATATCCTATTGATGAATGCTCATGACCTTGGTGAGTGCTAGCAAGCAACTGAAATGAGTTTGACAAAACTGCTGCCCGACAGCTAACAAGCTACAGATCAGTTTGCGTCAGGTTCTCGTGTTCTGACGTCGTCTATTTGCACAAAAGATCTGGCCATCATTATTTGGCCAACATCATTAACAAAATGCACGTCAGGACAAGGTAATCTTGAGCAGATCAAGGACAAATTTCGTCGATTCCTGTCCCTTGCAGAAAGAGTCCTGCCACTTCTGCGCAGGAATCGTTGTTAGTTAGTGCTTTCTGCTTTCGTTTGCCTCTTCACTTGACAAGATCCAACGTCTTCTGTCGCTAGAAAACGTGCAATTGAACGTTCTTTAGTCACAGCCCGTTGGCCGACACTGCTGGCCGTCCTACAGTTCATAACTTAGAGGAGGAATTATAAATAGAGGGAGCAAGTCCAATCATTGACACAACAAAAGCTTGGGTCACGTGACTTGAGATCTTTGCCCAACAAGGACGAATGATTGACACGTTTTGAGTGAAACTAACGAAATAAACCCGATTTCTTCCAATGCTTCGCTTTAAGGTCTATCACGTGACTTTGTTTCGCGTATGAAAATCTTCATTCCCTCCATTTTATGTTCTCGATGGTTCATACCATTGAGAAAAGATAAAGTAGAGGGAGTGAAGGCTTTCCTTCTTAAAGCAAAGATCTTAAGTCACGTGATAGACTTTAAAGCGAAGCATTGGAAGAAATCAGGTTTATTTCGCTAGTTTCCCTCAATACGTGTCAATCATTCGTCCTTGTTGAGTCACGTGACTTGAGATCTTTCCGCAAGCTTTTGTTAAGCCAATGATTCGACTTGCTCCCTCCATTTATAATTCCTACTCTGATGTTCATACATGTTGTTCTGTGCATTTACCTCGAACGAGTGCGTTCTTTAATAGGATTTATCTTCCTTTCCCCACCTCTACTCACACTTGTGTACACTCACATTCGTATACAACAAATTTTGAAACTAATTTTGTTTTTAGGTTAATTAATTTTTATAGTCGCCATAAAAAAATAAACGCGTGCTTACTCTTCTTAAGCGCCAACATTTTTCTTTTTCTTTTATTTCTCAGGCTCGAAGGGCTTAAAGTTGAAAATCTCACCTACCCTTCTATCGCTCATAAATACTTAAATGTATTCGGCGAAACTATCACTGAAATAAATCACAAATCGCTTAAGAACTTGAACTCAAATTATGCTCTAGAAATCATATTGTCCATCAATACTGATTACTTTAACTACTCCGACTACGACGCCAAACGTGTCCAAAAAAAATCATTTTGGCGAAAAATTTGGCAAGCCAGCTGCAAGTAAGTTTTCCTCATTTCTTTCATTTTTCAACTAGTGGCACCCGCACGGCTCTGCCCGTAGTAGAAAAATTAAAAGGTCTTTTGGTTCGCGTGCATTTTCAAATAATGTATGGTGAATTTTCTCGCCAATTGGCTTGTACCCATGTTACGGTTCCACGTTATGATAACTTCGTATCTTGCCAATTTGCTTGTGCCCATGTTACGGTTCTACGTTATGATAATTCCGTAATTTACTCGTCCATCGAATGAATGATAAATTTGTTCTTAAAATTGGAATAGAAAAAGAACCACATCGAATTTTCGAAAAATCGCTTCGAGGTGCACACCCCCATGCTACAAGCTAACTTTGTGCCAAATTTCATGAAAATCGGCCGAACGGTCTAGGCGCTATGCGCGTCACAGACATACAGACATCCTCCGGACAGAGAGACTTTCAGCTTTATTATTAGTAAAGATTGGAATATTTGTGGCTGAGATTTTTCTTGTTAAAGTTTTCGCTCGTAGAAAATTTGAGAACGCTGTCAATCTTATGATTGTTTTGCTTTCTTAAAACCCAATTTAGAAATGTATCCGTTCGTTTGCCACTAGAAAAACAAATATTTTTTTAAAGTTTTAATTCTTTTGTTACCAAGGGAGTCTTTTAAAAGACAAACGGAATTGACGAACCTGAATTGTTAGCGATCCCTTCAGGTAGCTCTAACTTCTATACTATACACATTTTTTTAACATTCAGGCTATTTACGTGAAATACACCGCCAGCTCAGTCATTTCCAGCCGAGGACTGCAGTTTCGTGCTTATTAGCATTCATCAGCCCGGCATAGAAAAGTGACTGAGCTGGAGATGGAAAACCTCTTATGGAAGCCAAGAGTGCCAAACAAACTGGTAGCTAATACAGAATTAGCACTGACCAGACGAGTGACCGAAGCAATGGTTCGGTTCAACTCGAATTTTGAAGGCAATAAGGCAGGTATATTCAGTAAGTTACCGCCCAACAGCCAGGGCTAAGGCAGAAATACGTGAAATACACCGCCAGCTCAGTCATTTCCAGTCGAGGACTGCAGTTTCGTAAGAGGTTTTCCATCTCCAGCTCAATCACTTTCCTATGCCGAGCTGATGAGTGCTAATAAGCACGAAACTGCAGTCCTCGGCTGGAAATGACTGAGCTGGCGGTGTATTTCACGTGTTTCTGCCTTAGCCCTGGCTGATGGGCGGTAACTTACTGAATTCAGGCTATTTGTTTTATCTTCTGCACATAATATTTCCAAGTTAATAATTTTCTAACGAAGAAGAGAGGATTAATTTAAACCACCGAATGAAACACGATATCCTTAGGTCTTATTTGATTGCTTGTAAACTTAGATAAAAACTGAACTCAATGGTGTAGTAGTTTCCATTATACGTTTAAAGGGATCTTAATCCTCATCTTAAATTTCAAAATACCAAATCTCTCCCAAATCATGAATCTCCTACTCTTTACTCATTCAAAACCCAAGAATATTATTCACGCGTATGCCTCAGTGCCAAAAATTTAATGCTAATGAATCACAACCACAAATGTCCCATTTATTGAAATATTTTTACTTTTTCGAAGAGCAAAATTTTGTGCTTACGATTGCACGTTACATCCAAGAATTCATAAGGTAGATATGGGAGAAAGTTTCACCATAGCCACAACATATACTAGTTTTTTTTTTTTTTTTTTTTTGGCACATTGCAAAATTGATTTTAAGAATTCAAAAGAAAAGAATTAAGTTCACAAATGTAAATAGAATGAAATAAATGAACCCATAAATCCATTACGTCCATTTGTAAACTTCGGCAGTTGGACAGTGCATCACATGAAATCGGAAATTTTGAATTTAAGTTGGAAACTATTTATAAACTCTTTATTGGACTGTTCGTTAATTTTTTCATAGTACCGCTTTAAATACAACTCGCCGAGGACTACAACACCTTTTTTCGTTTAAAGGTCGTGAAACAAGTTCAACCGATTGCGTTCAGTCGTAAGACTCAGTTTCAACAAATTCAAAAATGGACCCAAAATCGTTGAAGCAAAAAATTCCGTACGCATATGCTGAGCAAACTAATTTATATTGTCGAATGAAAATAATTTCTTAATTTCAAACTCAAAATTCATTTAACATCTTGAAGAAATACATAAGTAAAACTATCTTTTTTATCCCCATTTAGTAGTGATAAAACGGTAAACTGATTGCTTTTTTTTTCTTTTCAGACTTTTCTGCTGCGCTAATCCCGCTCCTGTCGCTTAGACAACCAAAAAGTGACAAGAGAGCTGACATAAGATCTTCGTCAGCTCGGGGGGTCGCAAGAAGGTATAACATCGGGATGTGCGGCCCCCTGGGGAGTTGAGCTAAGTTTACATTTATCTGGGGTTGATGACGTCACTCCTTTTAGGCCGATGAAAAATAGAGTTTAATGTGTTTCTTAAAAAATAAATAAAGAAAGAGAAATGACTGCCTGATTATATTCCGATCGTCATTGGCCTGATAATGTTAAACTTAGCTTCACAGCCTTGTTCTATACTCAGTCGAAAAGGAAATAATTTTAAAACGCTGCGCCGTTTCTCCATCGCCAAAACTTCCACAAAGTTCAACCAATCGCCGTACTGCTTATTTGAAAGTGATAGAAGCCCACCTCCACGTGGTACTCCCTGGGCAACGTTGTCGGAAAAGTTTGGACAACGGCTGAGAGGCTTCTAGATAAGTTACCCAGGTAACTGCGAAAATTGGGAAATGCTTTCAGGGGAAAAAAATTCAGGATTGTGAAAACAAGGGACAGCCCATCATTTTTTGTTGAGACATACTGTGATACGTGAAATACACCGCCAGCTCAGTCATTTCCAGCCGAGGACTGCAATTTCGTGCTTATTAGCACTCATCAGCCCGGCATAGGAAAGTGACTGAGCTGGAGATGGAAAACCTCTTAAGGAAGCCAAGAGTGCGAAAGAAACTGGTAGCTAATATAGAATTAGCAGATCAGACGAGTGACCGAAGCAATGGTTCGGTTCAACTCGAAGACTGAGCGCGAGGCAAAATATATTCAGTAAATTACCGCCCATTAGACAGGGCTAAAGCAGAAATACGTGAAATACACCGCCAGCTCAGTCATTTCAATCTTCGAGTTGAACCGAACCATTGCTTCGGTCACTCGTCTGGTCTGCTAATTCTATATTAGCTACCAGTTTGTTTCGCACTCTTGGCTTCCTTAAGAGGTTTTCCATCTCCAGCTCAGTCACTTTCCTATGCCGGGCTGATGGGTGCTAATAAGCACGAAACTGCAGTCCTCGGCTGGAAATGATGAGCTGGCGGTGTATTTCACGTATTTCTGCTTTAGCCCTAGCTAATGGGCGGTAATTTACTGAATATCCTGTGATGTTGATTTGATGGCAACGGAAAAAACCACATCTGAGTCATTCTTAAAAAAATAACTTTTGTGTCACACGTCTTATACTGCAAAATCTTTAAGGAGCATTTCAATTAACAATATTTTTTAATTTCATCGAAAATATGTATGGTAAAACCTGCAACAATTTTTTAATAATATTTTTTTATTTTAATGTATTTTTGGCTCACAGCATGTGAATCCTTATTTCCGTGGCGACGTAAACAGGCCCACACACACACACTGGTGTGAGTTTACGTTGCTTTATAACTTGCTTAATTAAGAGTATGCATTATTATTATTTATTACTTCATTCCCACGTGTCTCAAAGCATATTTAATTTTTTAATATTGAGTATTTGATTGTTTTAATAGGATAAGGAATTACGTCACACAAATTCTCACCTCCGTTACCCAAACACAAAATGTCATTTCTTATTAACATATAGCAGTAGTGACACCACATTTTATTTCCCACTAGTGGTACCCGCACGGCTTTGCCCGTTGTAGAAAATTAAAAAGTCATTTGATTCGCCTGTATATTTACAAATAATGGATGACGAATTTCTCACCAATTTGCTATGTTCATTTGCTTGCCCATGTTACGGTTCCACGTTATGATGATAGTATCGTAATTTATTCGTCATTGATTCGTAATTGATGGCAAAGCTAAGGTATTTTGCTTTGAAATACCTTAGCTTTGCCATCAATCTTTGAGTTGAACCGCACCATTGCTGCGGTCGCTCATCTGGTTTGCTAATTCTGCATTAGCTACCAGTTTGTTTGGCTCTCTTGGCTCCCTTAAGAGGTTTTACGCCTCCAGCTCATGAGATTCCTATTACGGGCTGATGAGTGCTAAAAAGCACGAAACTGCAGTCTTCGGATGGAATAACTGAGCTGGCGGTGTATTTTAAGAACTAATCACACTATAAGCTCATCCCTTTCTTAAGTATAACAGTATTTAATGGTGGGGCAGCGAAACTCTAAATTTTAAATTTCTGAAAAAATGGTATGTTATGAAATTTATTGACTAATTTATCTGAAATCAGCGTTAAGAAATCTAGCAAAATCAGCTACTGACTTGTAATATTTTTTTTTGGTTGAATGCTTGTGTAATCTCCTAATTTTAAAGGTAAGAGGCAATTTGCATCTAGTAAATGGACACAACATTTTTAACCGACTTCAAAAAGGAGGTGATTGTCAATTCATACCGTATGTATGTTTTTTTTTTGTTTGTTTGTCCACTCACAGAGTCTCACCTAGTGAACCGATTTTGATGATTCTTTTTTTAATGGATAGGGGATGGCTCAACTTAGGTCCCATTACTTTGTTTGACCATATTTGTTCTTTGGAAAAAAAGTTATGGCCAAAAAACAGTAATTTTCCTGCAATTTCCCTATTAAATGATTAAATATAAAAACCCATTGTTAAAAAAGTTTGGTGCCATACAACAGTAATATTAATAGTAATTGTGGTGATAATTTTGAATGAAGGCTTCTCTGAAGCAAGCGTCAAGTTTCTTCAGTCGTTGCTCTATAGTGGGGCTAAACCTAACCTGGAATCGAGGTAATGCTGAGATTAGGATCTGCGTAGCCTTCACAATGCTACCAGGTTACGTTTGCTATAACTATATATATATAGTAGTACTATTATCGTTATCATCGATGCCAATAATAGATAATCTGGGCTAAGTAAGGAGATATAGGAATGCATCACAAGCAATTTGTATGTTGTGAATTGTAAATTAGTTTGGGAAAACGTAAATATTTAAATGGTTATAATCAAATTAGCACACAAATGAATCCCAGAGAGGAACCAAGTTAAATTTTAGTGCCAATCGCTTAAAGTTTAAAACGTGTTTATAGGGTTTTTTTTTCGGTATGAACAATTTTTATGAAAAAAAAGGTGAAGTTTCGTGATGGTAACTTCTTACTATTTCTGAAATACATTTACACTAAAAAGAATGAAATAAAAAAATTTTGAAAAAAAAATAGAACCGACTTCAAAATTGCTCTAAAAAGTGAAAAATAATTTTATTCATTAAACACCATCGATAATACTTTTAAACAAAATTTTTGAAGTTGGCGCAAAAACGATAGATAAAATCATTCACAACCATAACTCAACTACAGCTATAAATTGAACCCAGTTTCTTCACTACCACATACATGATGCATTGATGACAGCATATTTGAATTACGATCTAAATGTTTCGTTCCTAACTTTAGATGATTTTCTGAAAAAAAAAAAAAAATATGAACGAAGCATTGTTAGATTGGATTTTACTTTTCGTTTCTGCGCCAACTTCAAAAATTATATTTAAAAGTATTATCGATGGTGTTTAAAGAATAAAATTATTTTTCACTTTTTAGAGAAATTTTGAAGTCGGTTCTATTTTTTTTCAAAATTTTTTTATTACGATCCCTGGTTCAGTTTTCTCCATAAAATGATATGGTATGTAATACAGCTTCGTAGAACGTACCTTAAAATCTCTACATTGAGTAACAAAAAATAGAATTCAAACACAAACAAGAAGTTCTGTCTAGAACTAGACGAGCCTACTTTCCCGTATACCCATACTACTTTCTAGTACCTGATCAATATTCTCAGAAATAGCTAAAATCGCAAATTTTTTCAAACATATTTTTAAAATACTTTAAGCTGATTTCTAGGAATAAAATATTCCTCACTCATCTAAAAAAATTAGATGCGTAAAAAAAAAAGCAGCAACTTTTAAACAAAGCAGATAATACACTTTTTTTCCATTAAAAAAATCTTTAACAGCTTTCAAAATGAAAAAATAATAATTAAAATTAATAATCTTATTCAAATAAATACATCATATCAAAAAAAAAAAAAAAAATAGTTTCTTTTTCCCCCGTTGCCAAAAACAATTTTTTAAATGAATTAATGCACTTACCAAAATAAATAAAAACAATAAAATGTCAACTTAAAGAAATAATTTTCATTGTCAAAAAAAAAACAAAAATCGTCTGCGCATATCTTTATGTAGAAACATAAATGACTTCGAGTTTATTCAAAGAAAACTGATTACCTAAATTAAAACTTTAGCGTAAAAATAAAAACAAGTCAAATCAACAATAATTATTTCACAGTCAAAACCATCGCTGCGGAGTCGGAGTCAATCTCATTTTGGGGTAAAGGAGTTGGAGTTGAATATCTAAGAATTGGAGTCAGTCATTTGTCCGTGTATAAATTTTTGCCAAAGCTACGAAGTCAGAATCGAAGTCGAGGAGTCGGAGTCTGATTAATTGTCGGGCACAGGAGTCGGAGTCAAGCGACCCTAAATTCTCGGAGTCGAAGTCTGGAGTTTGGCGTCAAGAGCTATTTCCAACAAAATTTTTTTGAAAAAAATCCGCCTTCAAGTACGGAATCTACATTGACTTTCAGTTTCCCCCGTAGGCGCTAATGTTAAGGAATTTGAACTGTTCAAAATTGAACGGAAAATTGTTCAAATCAAAAAGATATTTTATACGCAAGTTTTTCATCAAAAGCTTTTTCCTACAAAGTTTGTTTGAAGCAAATTCGCCTCACAGTTCGGAATTGCCTTGAATTTCCCCTTAGGCGCTAATGTTAAGTTTTTTTGAACTGTTCAAAATTGAACAAAAAATAGTTCAAATCAAAAAGTGAAATATGGGAATGAGGTGTCCTCACCGAGATCCTTCGAACAAAAAAAAAGTTTCTTCGAATTGGACTATTCATTCAAAAGTTATTAGGAGGGGACAGACAGACCGACATACATTTTTCCCCATCTCAATACCCTACTTTCCAATTTTTAATTTTTGAATATTTATTTAATTCTTTTATTTATTGAGCAATCACGATTGCTTATTGTTCTCATTTGACCGTTTTTGGTGTCCGTGCCTTTTTCAACTTGGATCAGAAGCCTCTGCAGAAGCACCGCCCACCGTCCTCTGCTGGCGGCGCGGCGCGGCTGCTCCGGTTTTGAGCTATCCGCTTCTCCTGGTCAGAGGCGTCCATATCCTACACACACGCACGTTCACACACATACACACACACAACTTCACACACATACACACACACAACTTCACACACATACACACTCACACACGCTTACGTGCATACACACAGATCTACGCACACACACAACTATGCACACGTAACCGGCCAGGAGGAGAGGCAGGCTTGGGGTGGGGGGGGGGGGACAGGAGCCGTTTCTAGAAACAATAACTCCAATGAGCAGGGTCATGTCTCAGTTCGTGATTGCGAAAAACATAATTTGAATTCAACATTTCAGAATCCAAATTAATTTTCTTTTTTTTTGACTTTTTTTTGTTTTTTGCGATATTTTTAAGATGCATTAAGCCTTCTTTCATGCTGTTTTCTTCTTTTTCTGACTTTTACTGGGAAAGTAGGCTAAAAACGGAACAAAAAGTAACTGGATGACATCGATACGTGAATGAAATGATACAAAAACTTCAGAATGAAAAGCAACGTAGAGTGCAATTTAAACATTACTTACTGAAATTTTTCTTGAAGAACATGCGCTCCAAGAAGACTGGCCAGTGCGACAAAGCCTTTTGATTTTCTAATTCATACTTCTTTTTTAATCTCGGCGATCTGCGGACACTTTCTGTTGATGAAAAAGAAGAAGCTTTTAGTTAAAACAGATTTGCCGTATACTGCAAGCTTCGGTACTTTTTTTGGTCATGCACAAACAGTTACATCAACAAGAAATTAATTTTTAGTAATGTATTTTAAAAAAGTGCTGGACGTGTTATTAAATACCTTTCAGAAAAAAGGGAAGCTTGTTTTTAACACTGAAAAAAAAAAACACGAAAATGTAAGAAACAAGGTAGGTGCTGTTTGATAACATCGGCTTACTGAGTAAAACCAGTCACTTGATACGTTAGGTATTCCCATTTATTTAGTTTTATTGGAATCCTCTGTCACTTTCACATAAATAACATCATAATTCAACTCAAATGCCATTGTTGTGCGTTGATTGAAAAAAAAAGGAAAAAAAAAACTGTAGTTGATGACGCACAACGATGGCATATGAATTGAATTATGATGTTATTAATGTGAAAGTGACAGAGGATTCCAATAGAAGTAAATAAATGGGAATACCTAACGTATCAAATGACTGGTTTTACTCAGTAGGACGATACTATAAAACAGCACCTACCTTGTTTCTTACGTTTTTGTGTTTTTCGGTCGTAGTCAGGTGTTAGTTTTTTAAAAGAAATTTAATTTTAATATTTTTTGTTTTAACAAAAAAAAAAAAAAAAAAGACGTGGGTAGTACACACTAACACTTAACTTGCCTTTTAGTTTGATATACAAGAATGATACATTTGATTTATTGCAGTTATTAAAAACTGGTAGAAAATTTCAATCATAAAAGATTGATCTTACTTAATAAGAAAAATAAATTACTTTTAAATAATAAAAAACCGCCTTCAAAAAAATACCCAGGAACTAAAAAGCAAAAAATAACTGATTACACTTACATTCTACTTCCTACCCAAACATAGAAATGAAATTTATTTTACAATTCCAGTATAAAAATCAATTAAACTAAACACCGAATTATAAAATAAACACTGATTTAAATTACTATACGATGAATTATCTAAAATACCTAACTAATTATATACGATCTCTTAATTTTTAATAACCTTTTGAAGTCGGGGCATCCTATAAACAACTACATAACGTATGACAACCCACCGCATCCTGAATTAAACACTAATTTAACTATACGCGAAATTATTCTTTAAAACTAAACCTAATCAGTTACGTTAGGTAGTAGTTTGTAGGAGGTCCAGACTTCAAAAGGTTATTAAAAATTAAGAGATCGTATATAATTAGTGAGGTATTTAAAATAATTCATCGTATAGTAATTTAAATCAGTGTTTATTTTATAATTATGTGTTTAGTTTAATTGATTTTTGTACTGGAATTGTAAAATAAATTTCATTTCTATGTTTGGGTAGGAAATAGAATGTAAGTATAATCAGTTATTTTTTGCTTTTTAGTTAATGGGTATTTTTTGAAGGCGGTTTTTTTTTTTTTTATTTAAAAGTAATTTATTTTTGCTTTTTAGTGGTGTAAATAACACGGTGAGCGTCTCCGAGACTTCCGACGGCTGTGAAGAAAGGCTTTTTCAAATGCGTAACTATATACAAAAAAAATTGTCTTCATCATTAGTTATCAAAGTTTGCTTTCCGAAGGCAAATGCACAAGTCACTAAAAAAAAAAATCGCTTTAAGTTTAAATTTGTAAAATCGTAAATTATGAAATTGTAATATTGTAAACTGTAATTTATGTTTCGCAATACGTGTCATGTAACTCGTAATAAAAGTCGCATGTTTCTTCACATGGCCCCACTATAGATGAAGATTAAAAATTCCACTAGAATGAATTTTGTTTGCTTCAGAGGATATCCTTAAGTCAAAATTTTTATTATCATTACTCTTAATAATATATTTTTATTACTTTCTTTAACTATAGGCAAAGGAAGTATATACCTTTGTTTTATGGCCTTTGTTTATCAATGGGTTTTATATTTAATCGTTTGTGAGGGAAATTGAATGAAATTCATTGTTTTACCCTTACCTTTTCCCTAAAGAACAATTAGGGTAAATCAAAGATTTGGAACCTAAGTTAGACCACCCCTAAACAAAACCACCACTAAAAAAAAAAGCATAAAAACCGGTTCACTAAGTGAGAAGATGTACAAAGTTAATAAAATACAAATCGATTTAAATGTTACACTGTTAAAAATTTTCCGGAAAATTTATGGTAATTGTTACTGGCATCCATGTTGCCAGTTACTATTACCGTAAAAATCAAATGTTACTGTAAAATTTTACGGCTTCCTTGGTAGGCCGCAGCAACCAATTGGCGCTGGGATCGCTTATTTCTCCGGTAAAAATTACCGTAAAAATCGGCAATGCGTTAGCCCGCCATTTTACAGTAACAATTACCAGAAAATCTTCCTGAATTTTTAACAGTGTAGTATGATATTTGAAGAGTTCCCTCAATTTCATCAAACCTGAACTTGATTACCGCTGCCGAGGAAGTATACCGTTTCAAAGAAAAATTTTTTTTTCCTTATCGATACAGGCAGGGACGTGCACAGAAATTTTGGAGCCCATCACTAATGACTTTTCCGGGCCCCTCTCCATATTGTTTACCCCTATATTTCACCCTTAGTTAGAAAAATTTTGGGCCCCCTTTAGGCTCGGGCCCGGACCAACAGGTGTCCCTCCCCTCTCTCTGTGCTTTTCACTGGATACAGGTGTCTTCGAGTATCTATGGAAAATTGTACAAAAGAAAAACAAATCCGACGAGTTCAGACCTCTTCCCTTTTTTTTTTTTTTTTTTTGAAGCCTGCTAATTAATATAACTCTAATTTCAAATTGAACTGGCAGCATCGTGAAATAGAAAATCTGGAATATTGGTCAAACTTCAGAAATCATACTCAGTTATAATGTATATTATTAAAGAATGTAAATTAAATCGTGGAGGAGGGGGTGTTCTGTATTTATTTTCCCCTCGGTTGAACACTAAATATATTTAAAAACTGGAATATTAAATAAAGAACTTTATATTTTAGTGCCTAAATAAAGTTGTTTAGTAGTAAGTAAAATATTAAGGTAATTTTTTCAACTATTAAAGTAGAAAAATATATTTAATTTACTGCTTTGCTACGCAGTAATAAATACATTAGTAACACCTATAATAAAAAATTAACAAGCGGCGCAGCATTGCGAAAATTAATCACTCATGTGCCGCGAGAATTAAATATCGTTCAAGAGAAAGCCAAAAGCCTTAGGTGTGAAAATACACCGATCACAGCAAAAGCACGTGACCATGACGTATGAAATTTGAAGTTTCTTGGATTTCTCCAAGACCCCTTATCAGATATAGACCAAATTAAAATTGGACCATCTGGAAAGTATAACCCTTCCAAACAAAAACAAAAAAATTTCGGATCGGTCCAGTAGCGTTGGAATAATTCGAAAACACACATAAAAAGCCGCAATAACGAAATCATAGCCTCCTTTTTTGAAGTCGGTTAACAAGTAGTAATTAACATCAAACTTTTTTCTCACATTCTCTCCCCTCATTCGGGTTATTAATAAAATATTTAAAACCGTGTTAAAAATTTGGTTAAAATTGAGACTTACAAAGTAAAATCGAATCCTCCTAATGTTGAATTTGGTTATAATGTAGTTTATGATACTCGAGACATAATAACGAATCTATTGACACCTCATTCATAAAAATTAGATGAATACCTTAGGCGTTACGATGGACCATACGTATATATAGGATAGTTAAAATTTAAAACAAATGAATCGTCTCCTGCTATTGTTGAAGTCGGTCAAAATGCAACCTATGCTATTTGTGACATAATTACGAATCAATTGACGCCTTATTCATCAAAATCGGATGAATAGTTTAGGCGCTATGATGGAGCATACGTAAATACTTGGTCATCTCCAGAAGTTTGATACAGTGACGTAATAGACACAAAACATCTTCGAAATATTATGTACAGTTTAAAATAAAATATGACGTTTATCCAATTAACTATCTCTAATCATGAGATAGCAGCAGCAGATTAAGAGTTTCTTTTCCTAAATTACCAATGAATCATTTTATTTCAAGCAGCATTCTTCCCTTCTAGTTTCATTCTGTTTACTGAATTTTTTCCATTTCGTGTCGAAAAGGAAAACTCGAAATCGGAAGGTGTTTTGCTACTATGAGAGGATCAATTGAACTAGATGAACATAATTGCAACAGAAAATTAACTTCTAAAATCAATAGTTCTTTTCGAAATTTGCTCAGTTAGGTTCAACAAGAGGAACGCGTACTGTTTTTTATATGCCGCATCAAACAAAAAAATACCAGATTTTCGAAACATGTTTTACCATTTTGAGATGGTCAAATGCACTAAATGATCATTCTTGAAGCAAGAAATATCCTCTTAAGTTTTATAGTTTTTCCCAAAAATGCTTAGTTATGTTCAACGAAAGGGTAGGTCCAGTCACATGTGAATTTTTTCCATTTCCCGTCAAAAAAGGAAAACTCGAATATCAGAATGTGTTTTGCTACTATGAGAGGATCAATTGAACTAGATGAACATAATTGCAACAGAAAATTAACTTCTAAGTTCAATAGTTCTTTTCGAAATTTGTTCAGTTAGGTTCAACAAGAGGAACGCGTGCTGAATTTTTACATGCCGCTTCAAAAAAAAAAAAAATCTGAATATCGAAACATGTTTTACCATTATGAGAGGCTCAATTGCACTAAATGATCATTCTTGAAGCAAGAAATATCCTCTTAAGTTTTATAGTTCCTCCCAAAAATGCTTAGTTATGTTCAACGAAAGGGTAGGTAAAGTCACGTACTGATTTTTTTCCATTTCGCGTCGAAAAGGAAATCTCAAAAATCGGAACGTGTTTTGCTACTATGAGAGGATCAATTGAACTAGGTAAACATAGTTGCAACAGAAAATTAACTTCTAAGTTCACTAGTTCTTTTCGAAATTTGCTCAGTTAGGTTCAACAAGAGGAACGCGTACTGAATTTTTGCATGCCGCTTCAAAAAAAAGAAAATCTGAATATCGAAATATGTTTTACCATTATGAGAGGCTCAAATGCACTAAATGATCATTCTTGAAGATAGAAATATATTCTTAAGTTTTATAGTTCTTCCCAAAAATGCTTAGTTATGTTCAACGAAAGGGTAGGTCCAATCACATATTGAATTTTTTCCATTTCGCTTCGAAAAGGAAAACTCGAAAATCGGAACGTGTTTTGCTACTATGAAAGAATCAATTGAACTAGGTGAACATAGCTGCAACAGAAAATTAACTTCTAAGTTCAATAGTTCTTTTCGAAATTTGCTCAGTTAGGTTCAACAAGAGGAACCCGTACTGAATTTTTACATGCCGCTTCAAAAAAAAAAAAAAATCTGAATATCGAAACATGTTTTACCATTATGAGAGGCTCAATTGCACTAAATGATCATTCTTGAAGCAAGAAATATCCTCTTAAGTTTTATAGTTCTTCCCAAAAATGCTTAGTTATGTTCAACGAAAGGGTAGGTCCATTCACATAGTGAATTTTTTCCATTTCGCGTCAAAAAAGGAAAACTCGAATATCGGAATGTGTTTTGCTACTATGAGAGGATCAATTGAACTAGATGAACATAATTGCAACAGAAAATTAACTTCTAAGTTCACTAGTTCTTTTCGAAATTTGCTCAGTTAGGTTCAACAAGAGGAACGCGTACTGAATTTTTACATGCCGCTTCAAAAAAAAAAAAATCTGAATATCGAAACATGTTTTACCATTATGAGAGGCTCAATTGCACTAAATGATCATTCTTGAAGCAAGAAATATCCTCTTAAGTTTTATAGTTCTTCCCAAAAATGCTTAGTTATGTTCAACGAAAGGGTAGGTCCATTCACATAGTGAATTTTTTCCATTTCGCGTCAAAAAAGGAAAACTCGAATATCGGAATGTGTTTTGCTACTATGAGAGGATCAATTGAACTAGATGAACATAATTGCAACAGAAAATTAACTTCTAAGTTCACTAGTTCTTTTCGAAATTTGCTCAGTTAGGTTCAACAAGAGGAACGCGTACTGAATTTTTACATGCCGCTTCCAAAAAAAAAATTCTGAATATCGAAACATGTTTTACCATTATGAGAGGCTCAATTGCACTAAATGATCATTCTTGAAGCAAGAAATATCCTCTTAAGTTTTATAGTTCTTCCCAAAAATGCTTAGTTATGTTCAACGAAAGGGTAGGTCCATTCTCATAGTGAATTTTTTCCATTTCGCGTCAAAAAAGGAAAACTCGAATATCGGAATGTGTTTTGCTACTATGAGAGGATCATTTGAACTAGATGAACATAATTGCAACAGAAAATTAACTTCTAAGTTCACTAGTTCTTTTCGAAATTTGCTCAGTTAGGTTCAACAAGAGGAACGCGTACTGAATTTTTACATGCCGCTTCAAAAAAAAAAAAAAAATCTGAATATCGAAACATGTTTTACCATTATGAGAGGCTCAATTGCACTAAATGATCATTCTTGAAGCAAGAAATATCCTCTTAAATTTTATAGTTCTTCCCAAAAATGCTTAGTTATATTCAACGAAAGGGTAGGTCCATTCACATAGCGAATTTTTTCCATTTCGCGTCAAAAAAGGAAAACTCGAATATCGGAATGTGTTTTGCTACTATGAGAGGATCAATTGAACTAGATGAACATAATTGCAACAGAAAATTAACTTCTAAGTTCACTAGTTCTTTTCGAAATTTGCTCAGTTAGGTTCAACAAGAGGAACGCGTACTGAATTTTTACATGCCGCTTCAAAAAAAAAAAAAAAAAACTGAATATCGAAACATGTTTTAAGATTATGAGACGCTCAATTGCACTAAATGATCATTCTTGAAGCAAGAAATATCCTCTTAAGTTTTATAGTTCTTCCCAAAAATGCTTAGTTATGTTCAACGAAAGGGTAGGTCCATTCACATAGTGAATTTTTTCCATTTCGCGTCAAAAAAGGAAAACTCGAATATCGGAATGTGTTTTGCTACTATGAGAGGATCAATTGAACTAGATGAACATAATTGCAACAGAAAATTAACTTCTAAGTTCACTAGTTCTTTTCGAAATTTGCTCAGTTAGGTTCAACAAGAGGAACGCGTACTGAATTTTTACATGCCGCTTCAAAAAAAAAAAAAAATAAAATCTGAATATCGAAACATGTTTTACCATTATGAGAGGCTTAATTGCACTAAATGATCATTCTTGAAGCAAGATATATCCTCTTAAGTTTTATAGTTCTTCCCAAAAATGCTTAGTTATGTTCAACGAAAGGGTAGGTCCATTCACATAGTGAATTTTTTCCATTTCGCGTCAAAAAAGGAAAACTCGAATAACGGAATGTGTTTTGCTACTATGAGAGGATCAATTGAACTAGATGAACATAATTGCAACAGAAAATTAACTTCTAAGTTCACTAGTTCTTTTCGAAATTTGCTCCGTTAGGTTCAACAAGAGGAACGCGTACTGAATTTTTACATGCCGCTTCAAAAAAAAAAAAAAAAATCTGAATATCGAAACATGTTTTACCATTATGAGAGGCTCAATTGCACTAAATGATCATTCTTGAAGCAAGAAATATCCTCTTAAGTTTTATAGTTCTTCCCAAAAATGCTTAGTTATGTTCAACGAAAGGGTAGGTCCATTCTCATAGTGAATTTTTTCCATTTCGCGTCAAAAAAGGAAAACTCGAATATCGGAATGTGTTTTGCTACTATGAGAGGATCATTTGAACTAGATGAACATAATTGCAACAGAAAATTAACTTCTAAGTTCACTAGTTCTTTTCGAAATTTGCTCAGTTAGGTTCAACAAGAGGAACGCGTACTGAATTTTTACATGCCGCTTCAAAAAAAAAAAAAAAAATCTGAATATCGAAACATGTTTTACCATTATGAGAGGCTCAATTGCACTAAATGATCATTCTTGAAGCAAGAAATATCCTCTTAAATTTTATAGTTCTTCCCAAAAATGCTTAGTTATATTCAACGAAAGGGTAGGTCCATTCACATAGCGAATTTTTTCCATTTCGCGTCAAAAAAGGAAAACTCGAATATCGGAATGTGTTTTGCTACTATGAGAGGATCAATTGAACTAGATGAACATAATTGCAACAGAAAATTAACTTCTAAGTTCACTAGTTCTTTTCGAAATTTGCTCAGTTAGGTTCAACAAGAGGAACGCGTACTGAATTTTTACATGCCGCTTCAAAAAAAAAAAAAAAAACTGAATATCGAAACATGTTTTAAGATTATGAGACGCTCAATTGCACTAAATGATCATTCTTGAAGCAAGAAATATCCTCTTAAGTTTTATAGTTCTTCCCAAAAATGCTTAGTTATGTTCAACGAAAGGGTAGGTCCATTCACATAGTGAATTTTTTCCATTTCGCGTCAAAAAAGGAAAACTCGAATATCGGAATGTGTTTTGCTACTATGAGAGGATCAATTGAACTAGATGAACATAATTGCAACAGAAAATTAACTTCTAAGTTCACTAGTTCTTTTCGAAATTTGCTCAGTTAGGTTCAA
>NW_026557740.1:0-65934 GCF_026930045.1 Uloborus diversus
AGACAGTGTTTCGTAATAAAAGTAAAAACCCAAATTTTTAGATTTTTATTACAAATATTCTTTGATTAGGGGTCATTACAAAAAATCGCGTTTTGGTAGACGGAGTAGCTTTTGAACACATAACTTTTGTTAAAATTGCACTACATAAAAAAGTTTTATATCATTTTAAAGTTTTTAAAACGCGCTTTAAGATGATATATTACATGACACAAAAATGCAATTTTAAATTTTGTAGGTCATTCAAAATTATCTTTGACTTTGAATATTTCCGAAAGTTATTATTTTAAATGTCTTGAAAACATATATATTATGCACACTATTGTGTTCTTTATTTGTGCCAAGTTTCATGTTGGGACAATTTGGGGATCAGCTATAATTTAATGTTTCGTGCAACGGATGTTTGACGATAAATTGAAAAATAATGTTATAGCAACGTTTGGCAGACAATAAATTAGAAATGTATAACAATGTCAAATTTTTATTTGCTTTTTTAAAAATATCGTCCTGCTATTTTCCCTGCCTGCGATGGGTGGTCCCGGGTTCGAATCCCGGCTCGGGCATGGATGTACTTTCTCCCTCCTGTCCTTTCTTTGTGTGATTGTGTTGTTACGCTGTGAATAATTGCCTACCCTACTAACGGGTCCCTATGGCATGTTTGTATTGTGGAAGTCGCACTTCACCCCAAATTACGGTACAGTTGGAAAAGCGAAACAGCGCACCCCAAATTTCCAGCCTTGCTGGCACAAGACAACAACAACAAGGTTCTCACTCCGAAACTCTTCGGGACATTGCCAAGCATTCGCTCTATACACGGGTAAATTTGTTGAGTCAACACGGTTCAGTTTTAACAGCATTGTGGGGTATTTATAGAATAAAAATTGAATCGACGAAGTTGCCTCGTGTGAAGACAATGAAATACTCCAGTAAACGAGTAAACAAGCAACTGTTTCGAAAAGTTGATTCAACTAACTGCCTCGTGTTTATAAAGTCCTAATAGAATGCTACAAATAATAAAGTGCTTTTAGAACTTTCTTTACCTAAACATGTGATTCCATTGCACTTTTAGTCTGTTGTAAGCAAAGGCGACCCAAACTTTTAACTTTTAGTAGGTCAGAAGTACTTTAAATTTCACCGAATGATCATATTTTTTCCAAAACGAACTCCAAATTTTGCCGAATGATAATTTTGCTGAATCATCAGACACAATTTGCTGAATAAGGTCATTTTTGGAAGCTCATATTGGCCTCCCGTGACCTTTCATCGGGACGCACATGGTTGTAATCCTTTTCATCTGCCATAACATTATGAGCGTGAAGACTTGAGATCAGTTTATACTCAAGTGCAGAAACTGGAAGGAGATATAAAATTGCAGAAGCAGAAAGCAACCTAGCAAGGCATTGTCTAGAAGAAGTAGGTAACTAATAAGTCAACTTTGACTGCATGGATGACTTGTATAATCATTTTATGAAAATTACTCATTGTACATCATATTGAATGAATTTTTCATTTTTCTAATGTTGTATTATCAGCATAATTATGACACATTTGGGCACGTATATTTGACTTTCAATTGATGGCAATTGATTTTTTACCACTTGGAGTAATATTATAAAATTTAAATTATGCATGATCCCATTGTTTTCCCAACATAAACTTAGCACAAATAAAAAAATAACAGTTTATACAAAATATATTTTTTTTCCGATTTTTAAAATTATAACTTTTGGAACTACTCAAGGGCGAAGGTAAACTCAAATGACCTTCAAAATGAAAAATTGTATTTTTCTATCATGTAATATATGATTTGAAAGGTCTTAATGTAAACCTTCAAAATATATAAAGTTCAAGTTTCTAACTTTATTTGTACCAGAGTTATGGTTACGCAAAAATGAGCCGTTGGAGCAAAACATTCAAATTTCGACCTCTTATATCTAAAAAACTACAACAGCTAGAGGGTGGAAATTTGGTTTTTTAATACCCTTATTAAATGGGTATGAACCTGCAAAAGATTGTTATAATCTTGAAGCACTCACTTTTTAGGGGTGTGAATTGACATGGAATGACCCAAAAATGATATTAAGTGCTTCAATAATTTTTCTTACTAATTAAATTTGGGATAAACCCCTTTTCTATTTCTCTCCCTTCTTATTTCGCATTTCATACCTTGCCTTAAAATGTCCAGAATTACGTAGAATGCCAGGCATATGAACAAACAGGGTGGCGCAGATAAGCCAGGTGGATTTCTATAATCCACCAAATCATCAATTTTGAAGATATTGGGGTGAAAAAAAATTGTAAAATGTTTAGTCACAAAGGAAATTTATTGAGGAAAACAAATTTTGTTAATTATGAAAGATTGTGTCCATTAAAAGTCTTCCTTCTCAGGCATTCTTCGATTCGTTCCCTCAAATTTTGCGTAGTTCGCTCGTTCATATCTGCTGGAATGATTTTGTAGGGGTGGAATTTCAATTCTGCATTAAAAATTCTTTGCAGGCTCCGTCGAGACATCCGAAGCGCTTGAGCTCTGCGTCTGGCTGAACGATGAGGGCTTGCTGTTACATTACCTCTGACACGTTCCAAGTTCTCTGGCGTTCTTGCTGTGCGTGGTTTATTCCTGTTCCAAGTCGCAACACATGAACCCGTTGCACGGAATTTTCGCCCCCACTACAATATCGTGTCTCGTTTAGAAACATTAATACGAGGAGAAATGTTATTTCGAAAAAAAATAAACTGCTTTACCGTGAAAACACGATGCTCAACCGACCAGGTGGCCATGCTGACTAAAACATCCCATCCTCCCCGCAAAGGGGAGGAGGATGGCAACGTAGCAAATCCCTCCGTTCGGCCGTACTTTCCGCTAGAAAAATACCCATTCCCTGAGCGCCACCCTGTACAATGCTTGTCTATTGAATACCAGAGTTTCATACTTTGCCAGAAACATATCTATACTAATATTATAAAGAGAGAGGGCGGATTTTTGTGTGTTGATATGTTCGAGGTAATCTCCAGAACCATTGCAACTGCTTGAAAAATGTTTTCACTATATGAAAGGTGCATTCTTACTGAGTGATTTAGGCTATAAATTATGCATATATGTAATACATGAAATACACCACCAGCTCAGCCATTTCCAGCCAAGGACTGCAGTTTCGTGCTTATTAGCACTCAACGGCCCGACATAGGAAAGTGACTGAGCTGGAGATGGAAAACTCTCTTGGATGTCTGGCACTCTTGGCTTCCTTAAGGGTTTCTTATCTCCAACTCAGTCACTTTCCTATGCCGGGCTGATGAGTGCTAATAAGCACGAAACTGCAGTCCTCGGCTGGAAATAGCTGAGCTGACGGTGTATTTCATGTATTACTGCCTTAGTCCTGGCTAATGGGCGATAATTTACGGAATATATGCATATATGTATTTATATTAATTTTTTAATCCGATAGTTTGTCTTCGCTCCTAGTTTGTTTCGCATCGTTTTATTTTTATAAGCGTAAAACCTATCACCGATAGCCCCGCTCCTGCAGTGGCAAAAGAGTCGAAAAAGCAGTCCAAAAGAGTTCCTCTGAAATAAATGCTGAGGGATAGAAGCACGTGGAAGAGAAAAAAATTATGATATCGGCATAAGAACCGCCAAAACCTTCACATGGATTTGAGGCTGCGGGGGAAAAGGTGTATAGCATTCCATTAGCTTTGAAAATTGACATATACCAATTGACATATTTAAACGAATAAAAATTGAGATTCGCTTCGAATAAATTAGTATTTGAATTCAAGTAGTGCAGATAGATAATATTCATCTGGGTTTCTAAAAGTTGTAATTTTGCATGCATTTCGGGCTATCCTCTGAAGGTTTTTCATCCATACTAATATTATAAAGAGAGAGATACTAATATTTTGTATGTTTATATATTCCGTTTAAACTCCGGAACAACTGCATCTATTCAAAAAAATCCTTCTTTGTATGAAAGTCATATTCTTGCAGAGTGACATCTATACTAAAATTATAAAGACAGATAGAGAGAGAGAGCGTATTTTTGTTAGATTATTTCTTCCGGGTAATCTCCGAACCCACTGAACCTATTTGAAACATTCCTTCACTACATGAAAGGTGCATTTTTACAGAGTGATAGAGGCTATAAATTATGCATATATATCTTTATACGAATGTTCACACTGTTTTGTTCTTTTATACTTTAAAACAAATTTTGTTGAATATTTATGTCTGGTACAAAGTCCTCTTCGAGCGATAAGATCAGGAAGGACTAAGATATAAAGTTGGCACCTTTAGAACCATCAAAAGCTTCACCTAAATGTGAGGCTGTGCTTCTAAAAGTTGCAATTTTGCATTCATTACTTCAATTATTATAAGCATACGAAAATCAAAATAATACACATCTGCTAATGAATTCACGTAGGTTGTCTCTAGTTTAGAAAATTCTTAAGACACTTTTTTGTAACAATTTTACTGTAAAATCAACTTTTTGATCTTTTTTGCTTTATGGTAAGCATTTAAAAAAATATCTCTGTGACGACACATTTCAAAGAGAGCAAAACATGCAAAAAAGAAAAGAAAAGAAAGTCAGAAAAGACCATAATTGTATGAGCGAAGATTCAATGTAGGAGTTTTGTTTGCCAGCGCCGCAGAGAAGGAACGAAAACGATTCTGTAACAAGATCGAAACTTGATTGCAACTTACTGAATAAGTACGTTTCTAATCTCGCAACAAATTAGCAACCGATCAGCGACTCCCCTATGATACCAGAAAACAAAGTAATGATTATTTGCATACGGAGTGGAGCTGGAAAAAGTTTAAAAACATTTACCAATGGCAAATATCAATAAGTACACTAAGGACGTGTGTGCAATGTTTCTTTAAAATTAAATTACAGCATTTTAACTTACTTACTGACTACTCTAGAAATAAACTACTTTGAATGTCTCCTTTCAGAAAGAATCAGTACGTTTCATTAAAAAAAAATGGTTCATCAGCAAAACGTCTTCAAGAGGTCAGCCCCATAATGCAAGACGGATGTTCGATGAGCCACTCTTTGAATACAGAAGCCGTGGATGGAACTCTAAAAGAACTAAAAGGTTAAGAAAACTTTATGAGACGTGTCATCGTCGTATTTGCCGGTGACTTTAGTTAAACTATCCCAATGGTTCCCTAGCTGAGTGCTTGCGGATATACTTCAACCCTGTTTAAAGTCATCTTCTTTTAGGAACTCTGTACGATCTCTTTATCTTAAGAACACTTTTAAGGGCCCATATTTACTCTTTTAAAATTTAAGGTGGTATTCCAATAACTGCATTGCGAAACTTTAATTTGTCTTATTCAATTAGATTTTAAATATATATTCTAAATGTTTTTATTATATTGTTATGATTCGTATACTTGATTTTTATTCGAATATAATAATCTGTGTTATACAGTATGATAGTTGAAATTTTTACACCATCGTTTATCCTTTTACATCTAAAATATATAATTATTATACCAACGATTTATGCATTTTTAAAACACTACACTTTCATTAATATAAGAAAAGGACAATTCAATTAAAAAAGAGTTTCAGATCCTTCAATAAATTTTGAATAAAAATACTGATGTAAGGCATTGTTCGCAATCTTGTCCCTGTCAATACTCGTATATACGACATGACAAAAAATAAATAAATAAATAATGCAAGCATTTGAATTGAATTTTGCAAACACCGTACTGTATCAACTTATCTGCTGTAAGCTATTGAGTGATTGATTTATATGACTAAAAAAAAAGGTCGAAAAAAATGTTTTTATAGAGTAGGTACTACTTTTTTCAGGCGGCATTTAATATTTATTGAATTTTATTATCATAACTAAAAAGTGTGTATGTGCCGTACAAAAATATTTGACCGAATTTCCCCGTCCTCGTGATTACTTTTTCTTTATTTTTTTTCCTGTCAAATGATCCATGAAAAATGTACGGCATTATATCAAATCATATTTTAGAATGTTAAAAAAATATGTTGCGTCAAATGACCAGCAACCCTCGGACTGAATGTAGGGGTTAATACCCACAGATTTTCATCTCGTACCAATAAATAGGTACAGTATTGAAAAAAAAATTATGTTTGAAAAGGAAAGGAAATATGCTAATGCCGTACATGGAAAAATCACTGAAAAATCCGTAAAATATTTAGAAAAGCAAAAATGCTGGGCCCTTCCGTATTTTTGTACGGCAAAATGTTAAAAATGACTTTTAAATGATTGTCTTTAAAATTAACTATATGCCGTAAAAAATCTTTTTACCCTAAAATACCCTTTCCCGGTGCGTCACTTCCTGCTTCTGTTGTCGTCGCATGTACCACCCAAAATGTACGCCATTATATCAAATCATATTTTTATTTAAAGAAGTTTTAGAATCTTAATAAATTATGTTGGATTAAATGACCTGCAACCTTCGGTCTGAAGGGAGGGGTTGGCACCTCCAGATTTTCACCCCGTACCAATTAATTAGTACGGCTCTGAAAAAAAATGAAATTATATATAAAAGAAAAAAAAAATATTATATTGCAGTGCGCGGTCAAATCACTGAAAATACCGTGAAATAATTGGAAAACCAAAATTTTTGGGCTTTTCCTGACCCCTCCCCCCCTTTTTTTGTACGGCAAAAAATTACAAATGACTTTTAATTGATCATCTTTAAAACTAAATATATGCCGTGCAAAATCATTTTATCCTAAAAAAAACTCTTTCCCGTTGTGTTTCATCCTGCTACCGGTATAGTCACAAGTGCCGCCCAAAATGTACGACGTGGTGCTTGAATTCTTTTTTTATGAGCTACACAACGGTTTACAATAAGATTCTCGGTGGATCAAATGACCTCCCATTTTTCGGCCTGGCTTGTGCACTAAAACTCTTGAGCCTGTCATAGAAACTTCCTCTAACTCGAACTACCATTGACTCAAACGTTTTTCTCTTGACTTCTAGTTATCGAGAGTTGACTGTCCTATTAATCATATACATGTTAGTCATAAAAAAACTAAAATTAAAAAGTAACATGCAGGTAAAACTCCAACTATCCGAATCTCCTTCAAAATTTGAGAAAAAAATTAATGTGATTGCAATTGCTGCGATTCACAAAATAACTTAGTCAACATACGCTATTATCTTTTAATCAATGAAGGTAGTCGAGTAGCTTCCTTTGAGATGTTCAGCAAGCAATGACTTTCATTTACAGTACGGAATGTACTTAGTGCATACAGTATACTGAAATGTAAAAAGCACTTGCCCCAAATTTTTTATTATTCGAATGGAGCTCCGGTCCCAAATGATTAGGATAGTTGGAGTTCTACTGTATTAAATTTATACGTTCCAAATAGCAATATAATGTAGTAATATAACACTTACTTTTTATTTTATATTTATAATATTAGTTATATCTGAGTGGCGTACCATACATGGGTGACACGTGGGTTGGCAATTTGTGGGGCCCTCCTTTCAAACACACACAGAAAAAGGGTTTTAATGTTCTATGAAAAACAATTTTTAGAAACAATTATGCATTTGTGTTACGTATTCTGAAATTTTGAGTGGGTTTAATGAACAAAAGACAAATAAAAACTACGACCCCTTATTATCTACTTTGCCCCCCAGACGCATATGCGCAGAGTCATTCCGAGGTCTGAAAAGTAAGGGGGGTATGAAATTGAAGGCCCTTTAAATATTTCAAACGTATCTCGAAACACATGGGAAAATAATGGGTTTCAGTTTTTTGTTCAAGAGGAAGAGTCTACTAGGTCTAAGTTCAGACAATGCTTCTGCTTTTAAATGATTCAGTTCCGACACTGTATCAGATGTTAAAGTAAGCATTACATCTGTCAAGCAGTCTAATTGAAATTCAAGTACTGAATACTTTAAATTTCTTTTCAGGTTTCAATTTCAACATTTGTTTTCTGAATCAAAAATGAGTTTATCAGCAACTCCCTGCTAGTGTGGTAAGTAATAATTTCTTCAGTTTTCAAGCACACACTATTTTTATATTATTGCTTCTGTAATAATTCAGTTACTATAAGGTAATTAAACAACATTATGAAAGCAAAAATTTATAAAGAAAAAAAGTTAAAACGTTTTCAAGGTGGTAAGGAACCAATTTTTTAATGTGCGGCTGGTAAAAGTAACAAAATACAATTGAAGGACTCGGGGCAAGAATGTGATTTGCCACATCTGAATATTCATTCTATATTCTGCACTACTAAAACCAGATATGTTTTTCTTCAGATGACATGATCCATTGTCATGTTTATTTCAATTTTAGGTTTGAGAAACAAAAGTGGCGACCGAAAAGTCACTCCTTGTGGCTTGTCACATTTCTGCCCCAAGCTCTTCAATTCTACCTAATTTTCAAATTCATTTGACCTCTAGTCCTGCTTTCCAAGCAAAGATTCAGCACTTCATACAGCAAACTCCTGATTATCCACGAGTCAATCAACAATCAGGAACACTTCTTTGCGTAGCAAAAAGCAAACACCAATTGTTGTTTTTTTGTCGAAAAATTGTAAATTTTAAATTCTGTAGTTCTTGTTTTACTTTTTTTTTGTGATTTCTTCATTGTATATGTACATTTGTTCTGTATCGACGTTAAGTTCTGTTGGGTAAAAATGCAGAACATTTTTACTGTATTGTTTATATTTTCACTGTTTGTAGAAAGTATTATGCATCACTATACAGCTAGGTTTTTGAGGAAGAACAATTTTTACCTTATTTGTCCCTCATTTTAGCCCTTTTGCGGTTTATCCGCGGCACTTGTGCCACCCAATTCCACGGCTGATCGGGAGTTTATTGTACCAATAACTATAAGAAACTGGCTCATGTTCTCTGCCTCTCTCCTTTCTTCGAGTTATACATAGACAGCAAAAAGGGTTACAATAACTTTTCTTGCTTTGTTTAAACCTATTTTCTGGCTATTATGAATCTTTTGTCCGTCTGAACGTGTTGGTATAACTATGTATTGCAATAAAATCTATATAAATAAAACAGAAAATATGTGTGTGTGTGTGTTCCCTATATATATCCACATTTTAAGTCGGATGTGGACCAAATTTAGCAAGGACGTACTCGGGCAGCCGGGAAGTAAAGTAGGGGGGTTTTCAAACACCAAAAAAGAACCGAAACGTTCGAATTTCAATTTTATCACACGAAAATGGCATTAAAAGACGAATTCCACCCGAAATAAATATCCGATTTCTTTGATTCAGGTCACCGCGAAAAACACCCATAGAGTTCACTCATTTCCTTCGAATGTCAGAAAAAAAAAAGCCTGTAAAACCACTGGGAGAAAAGTAAAACGCACTGCTAAGCCTAATGGAACAGAAATTTTAAATCGGAAAATTATCGTTGGCGCGATCTCATTTTTTTTTTTTTTAAATTCGTTAGGATTCGTTTATTATTGATCTAGCGTTCAGGAGGTTAACACTTTTTTTTCCCTCGGCTGTGACTGAATAAAATTATGTTTTTGTTTGAAGGTAAAAATTTCCCCATTTGATCATTATTTGGTGATTTATCTTTCTTTTTTTTAGGATTTTACTTTTTTTTTGGAGGGTTGCGTTTCTTTTTTTTCGGGAACTTTTGATTTGCCGTTTTCTTTCTTTGAAAATGATTATTTTGACGAGCAATTTCGTAGTATTTTTTTTTCTCCTATTGAAGCCTGATTGTTGAACAGGCGTCACTTGATAAAACATTTTTTTTTTTTCGAGTTGGACCGAGCAAAACCGGGTAATGCAGCTAGTACTGAATAAAAAAGAAACTGCATTTGCGAAGAAATTGGAATTGGAGATACTTTGCAGATATGCTCTTCCATTAGTTTTAATACTTTTTTTTCTGTGTCACACGTTTTAATAAATGTTCCAATGTTGTTTTTCTTTCCTTGAAAATGTAAATGATTGAAACAGTAATTTTTGGTTTTTGAAGTGTATCGAGTTGAAAAAATTCAAATTCCCAGAAATTTTGAGGAGGCATAAAACCTGGTTTTCCTTTTTCTTTCCGTGAATGCTAGAAATAATATATTTTTTACGAATTAAAGTGTAGTTCACAAGTTATATTTCTTTAGAACACAAAAATTATATTTATTTAAAAATATATATGCAGACAATATTACTCTTTCTTTTTAATATTAAATGTGGGCAAAAAATTTAAATCCATTGAAAAAATTAACAGGTATTTTCGTTCTAAACCATCCAAACTGTTTTAAGCAGCATTAAACATTTATGTTTGAATAAAGCATGATTTTTGAAATTTATTCAATGATTTTATTTTCATAGAAATAAACGTATTTGTTTATTCTGAGAATTTAGACTGGAAGGTGTTTTTCTTTCATTTTAGAGCTGCACTCATTTATTTACTATGTACATATACAGTTGAATCTCGATTACTCGGATATTCCTTTATCTCGAAGCTTTCAACAGCTCCCAAACTCTTGAGACTTTTTTGGAAATTTGCCATAACTCGAGCGATTTAGCCGGTCAGTGTTATTGAGATTTGACTATATTATGTCCATCAAATAAAAACATTTTAAAATTTTAACAAACATTTCCTGCTCCCTAATGGTATTGATTTCGATCTTGAATATGCATAACAGATCTAAAGAGAAAAGCAGTAAATAATACTTTGGTACATAAGGAAATTACATTATCTTAAAAGTATCTTACTTTGTGTTTACATATTTAGTGTTTTCATGTAGAATAGTGCACACAAAAACTTAAAACAAAAAGGAATTGGAATGTAAATATTGCAAATTCCTGAATAAATTATATTGCACCAGAAATATCAAAATTTTCCACTTTTCCCTAATGGAGGGGACATTCCAGGAGGTTTTTACCCCAATCTGTTACTATTCAAGTGTTACATTTTCGGTAATTAAGGTTGGAACAAATTATCACTTGAATATTTACGCAGCATTTTACAAAAGCAAATTTTACTTACTCAAACTCAGGGGCTACTCAGGGGCTCAAACTACAGGGCTAATAACTCTGTTATTAGACCTGTACCATACGTTCGGTTAAAATTTTAACCCAATGTTCCTGGCATGCCAAATTCTCCTAGAATATTCAGTATATTGTGCATGTCTTATTCTATATATTTACTCATATCTTCTAATATCTTATTACAGGAATAGACCTGTGCAGTGGAGAGCCATTTTTACTATCCATTGATGGGGGAGAAGTGTGAGGAAACTCCTCTAATGTATTTTGGATCCTACTTCAGAAAACCCTACTTAGGAGTTATTTTAAAGGCGAGTTTTTTTTTTTTTTTTTTTTTTTTTTTTTTTTAATCTGATTTATTGATTTAATAATTACTGTTCTTTGTGTTTCTTTTTTACTTCCTTTTACAAAAAAGGAAGTATTTGCGAAAAAATTTCCCTCAAAAATCGGCGTTAATTTCCATTTTTCTCACCCCCGAGTGAATGTTGAGTTATTTTTCGACCCGACCACACGTGAATATATGCCTACGAACGTACAGATACCCGAAATATCCATTTTGACAACCTCCGAGTTAATTGCAACAAATTTTCTCATGACGTCCGTATGTACGTATATATATGCATGTGCGTATGCATCTTGCATAAATCAAAAACGGTACGTCCTAGAAAGTTGAAATTCTGTACGTAGACTCCTAGTGGGGTCTAGTTGAGTATCTTTCCTTTGGTTGCATTCAGATGTTCTTAAGGGGGTCTTTTGCCCCTTTTTTTTGGGGGGGGGAAAGCATTTTTAATTTCCATGTAAACTCGAGTGGTGTTATGATTTGTTGGACACTTGGCGATAGATCGCCAGTCTTTTTTGTCGCCAACTTGGCAAGAAATTTTGCATTTTTTTTATTTAATCTGTTTCAATTTTGCCACTGTTGGTGATATTTAGAGAGTAAACTATTGAATCACATTAATGTCATTTCCCCATTACTTACAATTTTAATGTGGAGTAAAAGGAAGTCATATGATGCATACATCAGCTCGTTTTTTTTTTTCGTGTTGACTCCCATCCCGCCAACCCCTTTCAATTGAGATGAGAAGTGCGTTCAAAATCAACGAAAACTTTTGCAGTTCATTTACGGGATTGAATTTAGAAAATGGGGAGAATTAAAATTTGCTTATTGCTCTGTATGGAAGGTCACGGGAAGCCACTGTGACCTCCCAAGAAATTTTATAACACTGGAAGCCTAAAATGTTAGGAGCTTAAATTATGTTTTGTTGTCAATACGTTCTAGTATTTTTGTGAATTTTAGTTAATTAACTTATGTGTAGCACGTATGCAAAGTCTTGACAAAAAGCAGCAGAGATACTTTTTCCTGGATTTTAGAATGTCATAATTCTGAACAAAAATTATTCAAATGCTCGAACTTTGTAATTCTATTGTTAATATGAATGTTTTGAATGGGTTATAGTAGCAGATCGTAAATATTGATTTTCTAAAAGATATTGACATCCAGAGGGGCTATTAAAAAATCACATGAAAAATGGCCTGTTTTTAATGCCCCGTAGCTCAAGTTTGTCACCTTGCATCTTCTTTTCGTTGGTACCATGAGAAAGAACAAATTTTTTCCCATAAAAATTCTTTTCAATGATGTTCTTTCAGATAAGCGTGAAAAAATGATCCTTAAATACCATTTGTTGTTAGCGAGAAAATCTCGTTTAACAATAAATAAAGAATGGTGAATGCCGTGACAACCAACTTATATGGATTTTGCAACTGTCAGAAATAGTTTTTATTAATCACTTAAAAATTTCTTTCGAAAATTAAATGTTAGAATCAGAAAAGTATTTTGTTCAGGAAGCAGACTGAATCATCAGACAGAACAAGATACTTTGCAAATGAAATATGATCAAACAAAGAAAATTATCTTTTTGAATGATTAATAAAAAAACTATTTCTGATTTATATTAGTTGCGAAATCACTATAAGTCGGTTGTCACGGCATACACCATTCTTTACTTATTGTTGAACGAGATTTTCTCGCTAACAACAAATGGTATTAAAGGCTCATTTCCCCACGCTTATCTGAATGAGCACCATTAAAAAAAAAAACTATTTTTATAGGAAAAACATGTTCTTTCTCATGGTACGAACGAAAAGAAGATGCAAGGTGAAAAACTTGAGCTACAGGACATTAACCACAGGCGATTTTTCATGTGATTTTTTTTAATAGCCCTTCTGGATGTCATTATCTTTTAGAAAATCAATATTTACGCTCTGCAACTATAATCCATTTAAAACATGCATATTTAAAATAGAATCACAAAGTTCGAGCATTTGAATCATTTTTGTTCAGAATTTGTGAAATTCTACAATCCAGGAAAAAGTTTCTCTGCAGCGTTTTGTCAAGACTTTGCATGTGTGCTACACAAAAGTTAATGAACTCAAATTCGTAATAATACTAGAACGTATTGACAACTAACGCACTTTAAGCTCTTAAAATTTCAGGCTTCCAGTGTTATAAAGTATCCCGTAATGTGAGATTAAACATTGCAATTCGTTACGAAGACATAATTTCAAGCTCGTTTTTTTATCCTTATTCGAAAGAACTTCATCGAAGAAAAACTTATTTTGAAGGCGAAAAAAATGTGTTCTTTCTAATGGTATAAACGAAAAGAAGATGCGAGGTCACTAGTTATAAGGCTTTGAAAATAGGTTATTTTTCAATTGAACGGATTTGATAGCCACTTAGAATCACAATATATATTAGAAAACATATATTTAAGCTTTGCAGGTGTAACCCATTAAAGACAAGACTCTTTACAATGGAATCACGCAGCACGAGATTATGAATTATTTTCATTCACATTTTATGATAACCTAAAATCCAGGGGGAAAAAATTCCTATCGCGCTTTTTCAAATTCAAGCGCATACTACACAAAATTGAACGAGCTCGAATTCACAAAAAATACTTAAAAATACTTACGGTCAAACATTCTTTAAGCGGCTAAAATTTCAGCCGCTTCCAGTGTGATAAAACTTTCTGTAAACTCAGTGTAAACTTGGCAATTTGGCACAGGAAGCAAATCCGCAACCTTGGATCACATTTTTCGGAAATCCTAGATCCTCTGGATTTGGATCTCGGAACCTGAAAATTTGCATAGGTTAGTTTCAAAGGCGTTTCAACACCTCTATGAAATTTCATCCTAATCGGAGATGTTTGAGTGGGTACGATTTTAAAAATTAGATCAGTTGGCGTGGAATGACTCATTCTCAAGAATTTTCTCAATTTAACTTATTAACTAGGGTCTGGTGGGCTAAAGTGGTCGTAAAATCGTGGGTTTTAAACTTAGGTGAACAATAAATACAATAAGTTCTTTAAACACTTCAACTTTTTTTGTTGTTATTTTACATTGCATTGTTAAAGAACTCGGTACATTGAATTTTAGGAAAAAAATAATTGATTTAAGTAGTTTTACAACACTTTCTTTTCGTTAAGTTTTTATGTCCACCTTACAACATGGGGTGGGGGAAAGTGGTCATAGCATGGGGTAATGTGGTTATAGTTAAAAATAGATGCAACTAACCCAAACATTAGTATATTTGGGTTTTACTTTTAGAGTTACAATATGTGCACGAGTATATACGTGTGGTGTAAACATGACCAAACACATTCATATATGAGTAGATACATGTACAAATCAGATACATGCATGAACGTGCCTACTCAAGTTTACACTTGTACACGAGTATATAAAGTTGTATACGTGATTACTTAAAGGAGTGTATACGTGTCTGGGCGAGTATATACGTTTCACGTGTATATACGAGTATATAAACGAACATGATATGTGTGTATGCACTTGTATTTCAAATATATAAATGCATACCTGAGTATGTACGTGTATAGCAGACGTATACAAGCATATATAAGTATGCAATGTACATACATGCACATATGAATACGTAAGAATTAATTCCTGAATACATACAGTACATGTTTGTACGTCTCTACTCACGTGTATATATATATATACACTGTAAAAAAAATCTGTAAAATTTACGGAAAAAAACTGTCAGCCAGGACGCAAGTTTTCTTCCGTTTATTTTACAGAAACCTTCCGTATTTTTATTATTTATTCAAGATGATTTATTATTTTATGAAGATTAAAAAATGAAACTCTACTTTTATAAATACATTTCAATATTTACTATACTACTACGAAATACATGTATACAAAGGTAAATTTCCGAATATGCCTCTGTAACAGATGACAAAAAAACATAATATTAAAATATTGATTAGGATGCAATGAAATGGAAGTTGCAAACGATTTAAGACTTACTCGCTTTAAATAAATATAAGATCAAAAAACTCGAGCACGAGAACCAAAATCCAAACAGGCGGGCGAAATTTCGAAGAAAAACAAAGTACGCGGTGAGGCGATGGTAACATTTAACGCTTATAACCGGTTACAGATTCAATAAAACAGAGAAATCCTGTATTTTATTACGAACAGTTTTTTTCTGTAAAAAATACGGATAACTTCTTCAAAATTTAGTTTTTTTACAGTGTATACATATATATATATACATTTACGTGTATGAACCAGTATATGTATGTAAACACGTGTAGGTATATCGTACACTCTTATACATTTATGCCTACAGAATGAAATCAAGCTATTGGGAAAAAATCTAAAGGGTGTGAGTGGGAAGGATAAGAAGCAAAGAATCATAAGGGACTTATGGTCGCTGACGCACAACATACACGCAAAGCCAGAAACTAATGGATATAAAACAGGTCACAAATTGTTGCACAAGGATTATTTTACCCAACATTTTAGTTTTCAGGAAATATTTAGAGCATCTGTTAAAAGTTACTGCCAGTAGTAGCTCTAATACACACATCGCAACGTTGGCGCAGCGATTGATGAAAGTTTTTCAAAAGTATCGTTATTGCAACAGCTTGCTTTGTGATTTATTGCTTTGTGATTGCGACGCATATATTACAGCTGCAGGTCACAAATTTTATCAATCACTTTAAATCTTTAAGATCTAAAATTTTGTGTAAAATTGTCTTTGAGTAATAAATTTTTGACCTGTTTTGTATCCATCAGTTTCTGGCTTTGTGTATGTAGCGCGTCAGCATTGGGTTTATAACCATATGCTCCTCATATTTCTTCTCTCTTGCTTCTTATCCTCTCCTCTAATACCTTTTAATAAGTTTTCTTAGAGTTTAAACTCTTCTGTATACTTGCATATCATATTCTTGTATATAAGTGTCTACTCCAGTAGATACGCGTATATACGTGTCTACCTGAGTATATAAGTGTTTGTATATATACAAGTAAAATCGAGTATATACATGTATAGTTGACTTTATATCTGTATAGATAAAAAACACTTGCAGTTATCCATATACGTATTTATTGGTGCATTTATGTGAATACGTCTACATACGTGCATACACGAGTATATGCGTACGAATACACATGCACTCGTATATTTAGCCGCCTTTACTGTAAAATCAATTCATATTAAGTGAAATTAATATTTAATTTTTATCTGCCTCATGCTCAAAGATTTAGTGACATTAGAAAAACAATAATAGTTTAAGCCTAATATTATGACCACTTTACCCCATCTGACTTAAATTGCACTAAAAAATTATCCATGATACATTCAGCTAACTGCTAATGAGTAAGAGTTCTTGAGACACGTAGGAAGCTTCCTGTGCACTCAATCTGTTCGTAATTCTAACAAATAAAATTTCCCAAGGAAGTTAAAAGAGGTATTTGGGTTTTGAAATTTTTCATATGCGCACAAAATATTTTTTTTATTAAATAAAATATTGCCAGCTGTGAAATTTTGTGTTCAAAATGTAGTTTCTAACTGCCCTATACAAAAATAAAATTTTCACTCTCATTCGAACATTTATTTTCAAGCTATAACCATTTATTTGACGTATGACCACTTTACCCCATGGACCACTATCCCCCACCATACCCTATCTTCTTATATTTTAAAAGCACATTTCTTTTGGCATGATACAGAACCAAAATCAATCTATTAATGTAAAAATTTTACTCCAAAATCACGAACTAACTGTTGGAATATCATTAAACAAAAGTAGCGGAAATATTGCAAAATGATGTTTTCATTACTAGATTGTGAGGTTAATTGCAGTTTTGTGCACCATATTTTTCATTTTCTATTTCCCTGATTACTCATTTTCTCTTTTGTAAGAGTCAATTTCGAGTGCAATTTCGAATGTATTTGTTCTACGAATAATTAAGTCCCACCATCAATTGCAGTAATACTTTATGATATATTTTTGAAATATTTGTCTCAACTGTGCTGAATTTTGGAAAAAAAAAAAAACTTTTCTTGATAGTAAACAAATGGTAGTTTGCTGCCAAAGGTATTGGCGTGTTGTCATGTCTCGCTTTCTTCTTGGCAAAAAATATTTAGAAATTACATAGTACCATGAAAATTTGCATAGAGGTTAAGCATAATCATTTGAAATACATTTTCAGATATGAACATAATTGGAATTGTAAAGAATTTTGAAAAAAACGTGAAAACGAATAAGAGAAACTAACAATATTAAATTTGGTCAAGTTTGTCCTAAATTTCAAAACAAATGGCTATTAATAAAAATCAAGCATAAACCTCTCCTGCTCAAGTGATAATGGAAATATTGGAAAAGTACCGTCGCTCGGAAAAAAATTACAACTAGCTATAAATCTAAAAAAGAAAAAATATAATAAAAACACACATACACAAAAAAAGAAAGAAAAACATACACAAACGTGCACACGCTAGTTTTTTTTTTTTTTTTTTTCAAAAATAACACGCAAGAGACCGAGTTGTTTGGAAATGAAGGACTTCTAGACAATTAACGGAGGCGTATCGCGTACTGTTAACCGACCTAAATGAGACAATCAATGCAAAATCTATGCTTCGAGACAATTCAATAGATGCATCAAGTTTTCTACCATTATTGATTTTTATTATGTCATTTGTTCCTTCCTTTTACAATTTGTTCACAAAGCGTTTTCATAAATAACACAATTTTTCTAGAGTTATGAAATAAAGGCAAAAAAAAAAAATTTTTCATGCATTTTTTGAGAAATTGCAAATACCGGTATTAAAACCGGTATTCTGGTATCACGTTTTAAAATTGCCGAATACCGGTATTAAATTTTTGGTCCGGTGTTGCAATCCCTAAATAGAATGTTAACCCTTACTTTAAGATTACTGAGTGCGATAACATTAAGGGGACACTGGACCTTGAAAACAAACTTTATTAATTATTGATGGATTTGCATGAAATTTTAACCATATACTTTAAACATTGGTACAAGCTTAATTATAAAATGTCATTAAAAAATTTTAATTTGAAGACCAATTATTTAAAAAAATGTAAATAACCTTAACGATAATTAACAAAACTTTGAAAAGTCCCTTGCGTAATTATTTTGATTTCACAACACTGAAACTTATTTTAAGTCATTCTCTATACTATAATAAATAAAACAAAACTCACAAAATTGTCCTCATATTCAAATAAATTCAAAAAATAAAAATTTAAAAAATGCTAAAAAATTTGACAAAAATTTCTTCCTTTTGAACGTCCAGTGTCCCCTTAATAAAAAACAATTTAAATTAATTTTGTATTGTAGTACAGTATTGTAACTTTCTTTCAATGTTTTAAAAGAATAAGTTTTTTTTCTAATTATCTAATATTTAAATGTCATTACTATTCGGTTGCAGAATATTGAAGTGTTCGGCCAAAATAAATACTATTCGGTTTGTCTGCCAAATATGCAGTATACCAAATATCGCTTAAATATTCGGTGCAGCTCTAAAGCATTTTTAAAAAATTCAAAATCATTTTTAAATTTGATTTTTAACATCTGCTGTGAGCTCAGTTTTAATTAACACGAGTAAAATCATTGAAGAGAGATATGTTGCCATTTTTTCTCGACTGTGTAAAAGTTATTCTTGCTGAGGTTTTTGATGATCCGTGTGTTAAAAACAGTTGAGAAATGCTGTATTATATTGTATATATCTACTTATAAAGTACTATTTTAGTCATAAAACTTAATGCTTTGATTTTATATTTCTAGGTACTTTGGCAATATGAACCCAAGCCAAGAGTCAAAAAAAGACTAAAAAAAGAAAGAAGTCAACAATCCACCTAAATGGAAAAAATTGTCGAGTTTCATACATGATTCGCTATGTGTAAATCGCTATGTATAATCAAATAAAGGTGTAATATGAAATTCAAAATTTTGTCTCTGTTGTTATTAGAAGTTTACAGATACCACATATATGTGTATATATATATATATATATATATATATATATATATATATATATATATATATATTGTGACCCCTGTGTAAGTTGACCACTTGCGGTGCACTACTTTAGTGGTCCAATTTAACAAGTTGTCAAGCCTGTTGAAGTTGATCTCCAGCTCTCATGCCAAACGGGATAGCCATCTCGGCTTGGTCATGCGCCATTTTAAAAATTATAAATACAAACAATGCACCTTGCCTATTACTGATTTAATTTTAATGAATACTCCATTTAGAATAATTTGGTAGAACCAGAGTTCAATACGTCATCCAAGCCGATGTTTCACGCTGAAGAAAAAAATAAATAAAAATCAATGTGAATGATTAAAAAAAAATGAATTTATAAATTTCCTTTTTAGTGAGCTGGCTAATATATTGTTTAAACAGCCAATGCAATCAGCTGGTATCGAACCCGCGACCATCCGGATACTGGCCCGATGCCTTACCGGTTACGCCGTCTCGGCTTGGTCATGTGGCATATTAAAAATTAAAAATACAAAAAATGCTCCTTGCTTATTACTGATTTCATTTTAATGAATACTCCATTTAGAATAATTAGGTAGAACCAGAGTTTTATACCTCATCCAAGCCGATGTTTCCTGTTGAAGAAAAAAATAAATAAAAATCAATGTGAACGATTAAAAAATAATGAATTAATAAATTTCCTTTTAATTAGGGAGCTGGCTAATATATTGTTTAAACAGCCAATGTCATCAGCCGGTATCGAACCCGCGCCCTTCCGGATACAGGTCCGGGGCCTTACCGGTTGCGCTATCTCGGCTTGGTCTTGCGCCATATTAAAAATTATACATACCAAAAATGCACCTAGCCTATTACTGATTTAATTTTAATGAACACTCCATTTAGAATAATTAGGTAGAACCAGAGTTCAATACCTCATCCAAGCCGATGTTTCACGTTGAAGAAAAAAATAAATAAAAATCAATGTGAACGATTAAAAAAAATGAATTTATAAATTTCCTGTTTAGTGAGCTGGCTAATATATTGTTTAAACAGTCAATGCAATCAGCCAGTATCGAACCCGCGCCCTTCCGGATACAGGCCCGATGCCTTACCGGTTACGCCGTCTCGGCTTGGTCATGTGGCATATTAAAAATTATAAATACCAAAAATGCACCTAGCCTATTACTGATTTAATTTTAATGGATACTACATTTAGAATAATTAGGTAGAACCAGAGTTTAATACCTCATCCAAGGCGATGTTTCCTGTTGAAGAAAAAAATAAATAAAAATCAATGTGAAAGATGAAAAATAAAAAAAATGATTTTATATAATTACTTTTTAGTGAGCTGGCTAATATATTGTTTAAACAGCCAATGTCATCAGCCGGTATCGAACCCGCGCCCTTCCGGATACAGGCCCGGGGCCTTACCGGTTGCGCTATCTCGGCTTGGTCTTGCGCCATATTAAAAATTATAAATACCAAAAATGCACCTAGCCTATTACTGATTTAATATTATCGAATACTCCATTTAGAATAATTAGGTAGAACCAGAGTTCAATACCTCATCCAAGCCGATGTTTCACGTTGAAGAAAAAAATAAATAAAAACCAATGTGAACGATTTAAAAAAAAAATGAATTTATAAATTTCCTTTCTAGTGAGCTGGCTAATATATTGTTTAAACAGCCAATGTCATCAGCCGGTATCGAACCCGCGCCCTTCCGGATACAGGCCCGGGGCCTTACCGGTTGCGCTATCTCGGCTTGGTCTTGCGCCATATTAAAAATTATAAATACCAAAAATGCACCCAGCCTATTACTGATTTAATTTTAATGAATACTCCATTTAGAATAATTAGGTAGAACCAGAGTTTAATACCTCATCCAAACCGATGTTTCACGTTGAAGACAAAAAGAAATAAAAATCAATGTGAATGATTAAAAAAAAAATGAACTTATAAATTTCCTTTTTAGTGAGCTGGCTAATAAATAATCTAAACAGCCACTGCAATCTGCCGGTATCGAACCCGCGACCATCCGGACACAGGCCCGGGGCCTTGCCGGTTAAGCCATCTCGGCGTTGTCATGCGTCATATTAAAAAATATTAATACAAAAAATGCACCTTGCTTATTACTGATTTCATTTTAATGACTACTCCATTTAGAATAATTAGGTAGAACCAGAGTTTAATACCTCATCCAAGCCGATGTTTCCTGTTGAAGAAAGAAATAAATAAAAATCAATGTGAGCGATTAAAAAAAAAATGAATTTATAAATTTCCTTTTTAGTGAGCTGGCTAATATATTGTTTAAAAAGTTAATGCAATCAGCCGGTATCGAACCCGGGCCCTTCCGGATAAAGGCCCGGGGACTTAAAGGTTACGCCATCTCGGCTTGGTCATGCGCCATATTAAAAATTATAAATACCAAAAATGCACCTAGCCTATTACTGATTTAATTTTAATGAATACTCCATTTAGAATAATTAGGTAGAACCAGAGTTTAATACCTCATCCAAGCCGATGTTTCACGTTGAAGACAAAAAGAAATAAAAATCAATGTGAATGATTAAAAAAAAAAAAATGAATTTATAAATTTCCTTTTTCGTGAGCTGGCTAATATATTGTTCAAAAAGTTAATGCAATCAGCCGGTATCGAACCCAGGCCATTCCGGATAAAGGCCCGGGACCTTGCCGGTTAAGCCATCTCGGCGTTGTCATGCGTCATATTAAAAAATATTAATACAAAAAATGCACCTTGCTTATTACTGATTTCATTTTAATGAATACTCCATTTTGAATAATTAGGTAGAACCAGAGTTTTATACCTCATCCAAGCAGATGTTTCCTGTTGAAGAAAAAAATAAATAAAAATCAATGTGAACGATTAAAAAAAAAATGAATTTATAAATTTCCTTTTTAGTGAGCTGGCTAATACATTGTTTAAACAGTCAATGCAATCAGCCGGTATCGAACCCACGCCCTTCCGGATACAGGCCTGGAGCCTTACCGGTTACGCCATCTCGGCTTGGTCTTGGCCATATTAAAAATTATAAATACCAAAAATGCACCTAGCCTATTACTGATTTAATTTTAATGAATACTCCATTTAGAATAATTAGGTAGAACTAGAGTTTAATACCTCATCCAAGCTGATGTTTCACGTTGAAGAAAAAAAGAAATAAAAATCAATGTGAATGATTAAAAAAAAAAACTGAAATTATAAATTTCCTTTTTAGTGAGCTGGCGAATATATAGTCTAAACAGCCAATGCAATCAGCCGGTATCGAACCCGCGACCATCCGGATACAGGCCCGATGCCTTACTGGTTACGCCGTCTCGGCTTGGTCATGTGGCATATTAAAAATTAAAAATACAAAAAATGCACCTTGCTTATTACTGATTTCATTTTAATGAATACTCCATTTAGAATAATTAGGTAGAACCAGAGTTTTATACCTCATCCAAGCCGATGTTTCCTGTTGAAGAAAAAAATAAATAAAAATCAATGTGAACGATTAAAAAATAATGAATTAATAAATTTCCTTTTAATTAGGGAGCTGGCTAATATATTGTTTAAACAGCCAATGTCATCAGCCGGTATCGAACCCGCGCCCTTCCGGATACAGGCCCGGGGCCTTACCGGTTGCGCTATCTCGGCTTGGTCTTGCGCCATATTAAAAATTATACATACCAAAAATGCACCTAGCCTATTACTGATTTAATTTTAATGAACACTCCATTTAGAATAATTAGGTAGAACCAGAGTTCAATACCTCATCCAAGCCGATGTTTCACGTTGAAGAAAAAAATAAATAAAAATCAATGTGAACGATTAAAAAAAAATGAATTTATAAATTTAATTTTTAGTGAGCTGGCTAATATATTGTTTAAACAGTCAATGCAATCAGCCAGTATCGAACCCGCGCCCTTCCGGATACAGGCCCGATGCCTTACCGGTTACGCCGTCTCGGCTTGGTCATGTGGCATATTAAAAATTATAAATACCAAAAATGCACCTAGCCTATTACTGATTTAATTTTAATGACTACTACATTTAGAATAATTAGGTAGAACCAGAGTTTAATACCTCATCCAAGGCGATGTTTCCTGTTGAAGAAAAAAATAAATAAAAATCAATGTGAAAGATGAAAAATAAAAAAAAATGATTTTATATAATTACTTTTTAGTGAGCTGGCTAATATATTGTTTAAACAGCCAATGTCATCAGACGGTATCGAACCCGCGCCCTTCCGGATACAGGCCCGGGGCCTTAAAGGTTACGCCATCTCGGCTTGGTCATGCGCCATTTTAAAAATTATAAATACAAACAATGCACCTTGCCTATTACTGATTTAATTTTAATGAATACTCCATTTAGAATAATTAGGTAGAACCAGAGTTCAATACGTCATCCAAGCCGATGTTTCACGTTGAAGAAAAAAATAAATAAAAATCAATGTGAATGATTAAAAAAAAAAAAAAATGAATTTATAAATTTCCTTTTTAGTGAGCTGGCTAATATATTGTTTAAACAGTCAATGCAATCAGCCGGTAACGAACCCACGCCCTTCCGGATACAGGCCTGGAGCCTTACCGGTTACGCCATCTCGGCTTGGTCTTGGCCATATTAAAAATTATGAATACCAAAAATGCACCTAGCCTATTACTGATTTAATTTTAATGAATACTCCATTTAGAATAATTAGGTAGAACTAGAGTTTAATACCTCATCCAAGCTGATGTCTTACGTTGAAGAAAAAAAGAAATAAAAATCAATGTGAATGATTAAAAAAAAAACTGAATTTATAAATTTCCTTTTTAGTGAGCTGGCGAACATATAGTCTAAACAGCCAATGCAATCAGCCGGTATCGAACCCGCGACCATCCTGATACAGGCCCGGGGCCTTACCGGTTGCGCTATCTCGGCTTGGTCTTGCGCCATATTAAAAATTATAAATACCAAAAATGCACCTAGCCTATTACTGATTTAATATTATCGAATACTCCATTTAGAATAATTAGGTAGAACCAGAGTTCAATACCTCATCCAAGCCGATGTTTCCTGTTGAAGAAAGAAATAAATAAAAATCAATGTGAGCGATTAAAAAAAAAATGAATTTATAAATTTCCTTTTTAGTGAGCTGGCTAATATATTGTTTAAACAGCCAATGTCATCAGCCGGTATCGAACCCGGGCCCTTCCGGATAAAGGCCCGGGGACTTAAAGGTTACGCCATCTCGGCTTGGTCATGCGCCATATTAAAAATTATAAATACCAAAAATGCACCTAGCCTATTACTGATTTAATTTTAATGAATACTCCATTTAGAATAATTAGGTAGAACCAGAGTTTTATACCTCATCCAAGCAGATGTTTCCTGTTGAAGAAAAAAATAAATAAAAATCAATGTGAACGATTAAAAAAAAATGAATTTATAAATTTCCTTTTTAGTGAGCTGGCTAATACATTGTTTAAACAGCCAATGTAATCAGACGGTATCGAACCCGCGCCCTTCCGGATACAGGCCCGGGGCCTTAAAGGTTACGCCATCTCGGCTTGGTCATGCGCCATTTTAAAAATTATAAATACAAACAATGCACCTTGCCTATTACTGATTTAATTTTAATGAATACTCCATTTAGAATAATTAGGTAGAACCAGAGTTCAATACGTCATCCAAGCCGATGTTTCACGTTGAAGAAAAAAATAAATAAAAATCAATGTGAATGATTAAAAAAAAAAAAAAAATGAATTTATAAATTTCCTTTTTAGTGAGCTGGCTAATATATTGTTTAAACAGTCAATGCAATCAGCCGGTAACGAACCCACGCCCTTCCGGATACAGGCCTGGAGCCTTACCGGTTACGCCATCTCGGCTTGGTCTTGGCCATATTAAAAATTATGAATACCAAAAATGCACCTAGCCTATTACTGATTTAATTTTAATGAATACTCCATTTAGAATAATTAGGTAGAACTAGAGTTTAATACCTCATCCAAGCTGATGTCTCACGTTGAAGAAAAAAAGAAATAAAAATCAATGTGAATGATTAAAAAAAGACTGAATTTTTAAATTTCCTTTTTAGTGAGCTGGCGAATATATAGTCTGAACAGCCAATGCAATCAGCCGGTATCGAACCCGCGACCATCCGGATACAGGCCCGATGCCTTACCGGTTACGCCGTCTCGGCTTGGTCATGTGGCATATTAAAAATTAAAAATACAAAAAATGCACCTTGCTTATTACTGATTTCATATTAATGAATACTCCATTTAGAATAATTAGGTAGAACCAGAGTTTTATACCTCATCCAAGCCGATGTTTCCTGTTGAAGAGAAAAATAAATAAAAATCAATGTGAACGATTAAAAAATAATGAATTAATAAATTTCCTTTTAATTAGGGAGCTGGCTAATATATTGTTTAAACAGCCAATGTCATCAGCCGGTATCGAACCCGCGCCCTTCCGGATACAGGCCCGGGGCCTTACCGGTTGCGCTATCTCGGCTGGGTCTTGCGCCATATTAAAAATTATAAATACCAAAAATGCACCTAGCCTATTACTGATTTAATATTATCGAATACTCCATTTAGAATAATTAGGTAGAACCAGAGTTCAATACCTCATCCAAGCCGATGTTTCACGTTGAAGAAAAAAATAAATAAAAATCAATGTGAACGATTTAAAAAAAAAATGAATTTATAAATTTCCTTTTTAGTGAGCTGGCTAATATATTGTTTAAACAGTCAATGCAATCAGCCAGTATCGAACCCGCGCCCTTCCGGATATAGGCCCGGGGCCTTACCGGTTGCGCTATGTCGGCTTGGTGTTGCGCCATATTAAAAATTATAAATACCAAAAATGCACCTAGCCTATTACTGATTTAATATTATCGAATACTCCATTTAGAATAATTAGGTAGAACCAGAGTTCAATACCTCATCCAAGCCGATGTTTCACGTTGAAGAAAAAAATAAATAAAAATCAATGTGAACGATTTAAAAAAAAAAAATGAATTTATAAATTTCCTTTCTAGTGAGCTGGCTAATATATTGTTTAAACAGCCAATGTCATCAGCCGGTATCGAACCAGCGCCCTTCCGGATACAGGCCCGGGGCCTTACCGGTTGCGCTATCTCGGCTTGGTGTTGCGCATATTAAAAATTATAAATACCAAAAATGCACCCAGCCTATTACTGGAATACTCCATTTAGAATAATTAGGTGTTGCGCCATATTAAAAATTATAAATACCAAAAATGCACCCAGCCTATTACTGATTTAATTTTAATGAATACTCCATTTAGAATAATTAGGTAGAACCAGAGTTTAATACCTCATCCAAGCCGATGTTTCCTGTTGAAGAAAGAAATAAATAAAAAATAATGTGAGCGATTTAAAAAAAAAAAAAATGAATTTATAAATTTCCTTTTTCGTGAGCTGGCTAATATATTGTTTAAAAAGTTAATGCAATCAGCCGGTATCGAACCCGGGCCATTCCGGATAAAGGCCCGGGGCCTTAAAGGTGACGCCATCTCGGCTTGGTCATGCGCCATATTAAAAATTATAAATACCAAAAATACACCTAGCCTATTACTGATTTAATTTTAATGAATACTCCATTTAGAATAATTAGGTAGAACCAGAGTTCAATACCTCATCCAAGCCGATGTTTCCTGTTGAAGAAAGAAATAAATAAAAATCAATGTGAGCGATTAAAAAAAAAAATGAATTTATAAATTTCCTTTTTAGTGAGCTGGCTAATATATTGTTTAAAAAGTTAATGCAATCAGCCGGTATCGAACCCGGGCCCTTCCGGATAAAGGCCCGGGGCCTTAAAGGTTACGCCATCTCGGCTTGGTCATGCGCCATATTAAAAATTATAAATACCAAAAATGCACCTAGCCTATTACTGATTTAATTTTAATGAATACTCCATTTAGAATAATTAGGTAGAACCAGAGTTTAATACCTCATCCAAGCCGATGTTTCACTTTGAAGACAAAAAGAAATAAAAATCAATGTGAATGATAAAAAAAAAATTATTTTATAAATTTCCTTTTTAGTGAGCTGGCTAATAAATATTCTAAACAGCCAATGCAATCTGCCGGTATCGAACCCGAGACCATCCGGACACAGGCCCGGGGCCTTGTCGGTTAAGCCATCTCGGCGTTGTCATGCGTCATATTAAAAAATATTAATACAAAAAATGCACCTTGCTTATTACTGATTTCATTTTAATGAATACTCCATTTTGAATAATTAGGTAGAACCAGAGTTTTATACCTCATCCAAGCAGATGTTTCCTGTTGAAGAAAAAAATAAATAAAAATCAAAGTGAACGATTAAAAAAAAAATGAATTTATAAATTTCCTTTTTAGTGAGCTGGCTAATACATTGTTTAAACAGCCAATGTAATCAGACGGTATCGAACCCGCGCCCTTCCGGATACAGGCCCGGGGCCTTAAAGGTTACGCCATCTCGGCTTGGTCGTGCGACATATTAAAAATTATAAATACAAAAAATGCACCTTGCCTATTACTGATTTAATTTTAATGAATGCTTCATTTACAATAATTAGGTAGAACCAAATTTCAATACCTCATCCAAGCCAAAGTTTCCTGTAGAAGAAAAAAATAAATAAAAATCAATGTAAATGATTTAAAAAAAAAATGGATTTATAAATTTCCTTTTTAGTGAGCTGGCTAATAAATATTCTAAACAGCCAATGCAATCTGCCGGTATCGAACCCGCGACCATCCGGACACAGGCCCGGGGCCTTGCCGTTTAAGCCATCTCGGCGTTGGCATGCGTCATATTAAAAAATATTAATACAAAAAATGCACCTTGCTTATTACTGATTTCATTTTAATGACTACTCCATTTAGAATAATTAGGTAGAACCAGAGTTTAATACCTCATCCAAGCCGATGTTTCACTTTGAAGACAAAAAGAAATAAAAATCAATGTGAATGATAAAAAAAAAAAATTATTTTATAAATTTCCTTTTTAGTGAGCTGGCTAATAAATATTCTAAACAGCCAATGCAATCTGCCGGTATCGAACCCGCGACCATCCGGACACAGGCCCGGGGCCTTGCCGGTTAAGCCATCTCGGCGTTGTCATGCGTCATATTAAAAAATATTAATACAAAAAATGCACCTTGCTTATTACTGATTTCATTTTAATGAATACTCCATTTTGAATAATTAGGTAGAACCAGAGTTTTATACCTCATCCAAGCAGATGTTTCCTGTTGAAGAAAAAAATAAATAAAAATCAATGTGAACGATTAAAAAAAAAATGAATTTATAAATTTCCTTTTTAGTGAGCTGGCTAATACATTGTTTAAACAGCCAATGTAATCAGCCGGTATCGAACCCGCGCCCTTCCGAATACAGGCCCGGGGATTTACCGGTTACGCCGTCTCGGCTTGGTCATGTGGGATATTAAAAATTATAAATACCAAAAATGCACCTAGCCTATTACTGATTTAATTTTAATGACTACTCCATTTAGAATAATTAGGTAGAACCAGAGTTTAATACCTCATCCAAGCCGATGTTTTCTGTTGAAGAAAAAAATAAATAAAAATCAATGTGAACGATTAAAAATAAAAAATAAAAATGAACTTATATAATTACTTTTTAGTGAGCTGGGTAATATATTGTTTAAACAGCCAATGTCATCAGCCGGTATCGAACCCGCGCCCTTCCGGATACACGCCCGGGGCCTTACCGGTTACGCCACCACGGCTTGGTCATGCGCCATAATAAAAATAATAAATACAAAAAATGCACGTTGCTATTACTGATTTCATTTTAATAAATGTTCCATTTAGAATAATTAGGTAGAACCAGAGTTTTATACCTCATCCAAGCCGATGTTTCCCGTTGAAGAAAAAAATAAATAAAAATCAAAGTGAATGATTTAAAAAGAAATGAATTTATAAATTTCCTTTTTAGTGAGCTGGCTAATATATTGTTTAAACAGCCAATGTAATCAGACGGTATCGAACCCGCGCCCTTCCGGATACAGGCCCGGGGCCTTAAAGGTTACGCCATCTCGGCTTGGTCATGCGCCATATTAAAAATTATAAATACCAAAAATGCACCTAGCCTATTACTGATTTAATTTTAATGAATACTCCATTTAGAATAATTAGGTAGAACCAGAGTTTAATACCTCATCCAAGCCGATGTTTCCTGTTGAAGAGAAAAATAAATAAAAATCAATGTGAAAGATTAAAAAAAAAAAAAAATTGAATTTATATAATTACTTTTTAGTGAGCTGGCTAATATATTGTTTAAACAGCCAATGTCATCAGCCGGTATCGAACCCGCGAATCTCCTGATACAGATCCGGGGCCTTATCGGTTACGCCATCACGGCTTGGCCATGCTCCATAATAAAAATAATAAATACAAAAAATGCACGTTGCTATTACTGATTTCATTTTAATTAATACTCCATTTAGAATAATTAGGTAGAACCAGAGTTTTATACCTCATCCAAGCCGATGTTTCCTGTAGAAGAAAAAAATAAATAAAAATTAATGTGAACCATTTAAAAAAAAAATGAATTAATAAATTTCCTTTTTAGTGAGCTGGCTAATATATTGTTTAAACAGCCAATGTAATCAGACTGTATCGAACCCGCGCCCTTTCGGATACATGCGCGGGGCCTTACCGGTTACGCCATCTCGGCTTGGTCATGCGTCATATTAAAAATTATAAATACAAAAAATGTACCTTGCCTATTACTGATTTAATTTTAATGAATACTCCATTTAGAAAAAATAGGTAGAACCAGAGTTTAATACGTCATCCAAGCCGATGTTTCACGTTGAAGAAAAAAATAAATAAAAATCAATGTGAGCGATTTTAAAAAAAAATGAATTTATAAATTTCCTTTTTAGTGAGCTGGCTAATATATTGTTTAAAAAGTTAATGCAATCAGCCGGTATCGAGCCCGGGCCCTTCCGGATACAGGCCCGGGGCCTTAAAGGTTACGCCATCTCGGCTTGGTCATGCGCCATATTAAAAATTATAAATACCAAAAATGCACCTAGCCTATTACTGATTTAATTTTAATGAATACTCCATTTAGAATAATTAGGTAGAACCAGAGTTTAATACCTCATCCAAGCCGATGTTTCACGTTGAAGACAAAAAGAAATAAAAATCAGTGTGAATGATTAAAAAAAAAATGAATTTATAACTTTCCTTTTTAGTGAGCTGGCTAATAAATATTCTAAACAGCCAATGCAATCTACCGGTATCGAACCCGCGACCATCCGGACACAGAGCCGGGGCCTTGCTGGTTAAGCCATCTCGGCGTTGTCATGCGTCATATTAAAATATATTAATACAAAAAATGCACCTTGCTTATTACTGATTTCATTTTAATGAATACTCCATTTTGAATAATTAGGTAGAACCAGAGTTTTATACCTCATCCAAGCAGATGTTTCCTGTTGAAGAAAAAAATAAATAAAAATCAATGTGAACGATTAAAAAAAAAATGAATTTATAAATTTCCTTTTTAGTGAGCTGGCTAATACATTGTTTAAACAGCCAATGTAATCAGCCGGTATCGAACCCGCGCCCTTCCGAATACAGGCCCGGGGATTTACCGGTTACGCCGTCTCGGCTTGGTCATGTGGGATATTAAAAATTATAAATACCAAAAATGCACCTAGCCTATTACTGATTTAATTTTAATGACTACTCCATTTAGAATAATTAGGTAGAACCAGAGTTTAATACCTCATCCAAGCCGATGTTTTCTGTTGAAGAAAAAAATAAATAAAAATCAATGTGAACGATTAAAAATAAAAAATAAAAATGAACTTATATAATTACTTTTTAGTGAGCTGGCTAATATATTGTTTAAACAGCCAATGTCATCAGCCGGTATCGAACCCGCGCCCTTCCGGATACACGCCCGGGGCCTTACCGGTTACGCCACCACGGCTTGGTCATGCGCCATAATAAAAATAATAAATACAAAAAATGCACGTTGCTATTACTGATTTCATTTTAATAAATGTTCCATTTAGAATAATTAGGTAGAACCAGAGTTTTATACCTCATCCAAGCCGATGTTTCCCGTTGAAGAAAAAAATAAATAAAAATCAAAGTGAACGATTTAAAAAGAAATGAATTTATAAATTTCCTTTTTAGTGAGCTGGCTAATATATTGTTTAAACAGCCAATGTAATCAGACGGTATCGAACCTGCGCCCTTCCGGATACAGGCCCGGGGCCTTAAAGGTTACGCCATCTCGGCTTGGTCATGCGCCATATTAAAAATTATAAATACCAAAAATGCACCTAGCCTATTACTGATTTAATTTTAATGAATACTCCATTTAGAATAATTAGGTAGAACCAGAGTTTAATACCTCATCCAAGCCGATGTTTCCTGTTGAAGAGAAAAATAAATAAAAATCAATGTGAAAGATTAAAAAAAAAAAAATTGAATTTATATAATTACTTTTTAGTGAGCTGGCTAATATATTGTTTAAACAGCCAATGTCATCAGCCGGTATCGAACCCGCGAATCTCCTGATACAGATCCGGGGCCTTATCGGTTACGCCATCACGGCTTGGCCATGCTCCATAATAAAAATAATAAATACAAAAAATGCACGTTGCTATTACTGATTTCATTTTAATTAATACTCCATTTAGAATAATTAGGTAGAACCAGAGTTTTATACCTCATCCAAGCCGATGTTTCCTGTAGAAGAAAAAAATAAATAAAAATTAATGTGAACCATTTAAAAAAAAAATGAATTAATAAATTTCCTTTTTAGTGAGCTGGCTAATATATTGTTTAAACAGCCAATGTAATCAGACTGTATCGAACCCGCGCCCTTTCGGATACATGCGCGGGGCCTTACCGGTTACGCCATCTCGGCTTGGTCATGCGTCATATTAAAAATTATAAATACAAAAAATGTACCTTGCCTATTACTGATTTAATTTTAATGAATACTCCATTTAGAAAAAATAGGTAGAACCAGAGTTTAATACGTCATCCAAGCCGATGTTTCACGTTGAAGAAAAAAATAAATAAAAATCAATGTGAGCGATTTTAAAAAAAAATGAATTTATAAATTTCCTTTTTAGTGAGCTGGCTAATATATTGTTTAAAAAGTTAATGCAATCAGCCGGTATCGAGCCCGGGCCCTTCCGGATACAGGGCCGGGGCCTTAAAGGTTACGCCATCTCGGCTTGGTCATGCGCCATATTAAAAATTATAAATACCAAAAATGCACCTAGCCTATTACTGATTTAATTTTAATGAATACTCCATTTAGAATAATTAGGTAGAACCAGAGTTTAATACCTCATCCAAGCCGATGTTTCACGTTGAAGACAAAAAGAAATAAAAATCAGTGTGAATGATTAAAAAAAAAATGAATTTATAACTTTCCTTTTTAGTGAGCTGGCTAATAAATATTCTAAACAGCCAATGCAATCTACCGGTATCGAACCCGCGACCATCCGAACACAGAGCCGGGGCCTTGCTGGTTAAGCCATCTCGGCGTTGTCATGCGTCATATTAAAAAATATTAATACAAAAAATGCACCTTGCTTATTACTGATTTCATTTTAATGAATACTCCATTTTGAATAATTAGGTAGAACCAGAGTTTTATACCTCATCCAAGCAGATGTTTCCTGTTGAAGAAAAAAATAAATAAAAATCAATGTGAACGATTAAAAAAAAAAAAAAAGAATTTATAAATTTCCTTTTTAGTGAGCTGGCTAATACATTGTTTAAACAGCCAATGTAATCAGCCGGTATCGAGCCCGCGCCCTTCCGAATACAGGCCCGGGGATTTACCGGTTACGCCGTCTCGGCTTGGTCATGTGGGATATTAAAAATTATAAATACCAAAAATGCACCTAGCCTATTACTGATTTAATTTTAATGACTACTCCATTTAGAATAATTAGGTAGAACCAGAGTTTAATACCTCATCCAAGCCGATGTTTTCTGTTGAAGAAAAAAATAAATAAAAATCAATGTGAACGATTAAAAATAAAAAATAAAAATGAACTTATATAATTACTTTTTAGTGAGCTGGCTAATATATTGTTTAAACAGCCAATGTCATCAGCCGGTATCGAACCCGCGCCCTTCCGGATACACGCCCGGGGCCTTACCGGTTACGCCACCACGGCCTGGTCATGCGCCATAATAAAAATAATAAATACAAAAAATGCACGTTGCTATTACTGATTTCATTTTAATAAATGTTCCATTTAGAATAATTAGGTAGAACCAGAGTTTTATACCTCATCCAAGCCGATGTTTCCCGTTGAAGAAAAAAATAAATAAAAATCAAAGTGAACGATTTAAAAAGAAATGAATTTATAAATTTCCTTTTTAGTGAGCTGGCTAATATATTGTTTAAACAGCCAATGTAATCAGACGGTATCGAACCCGCGCCCTTCCGGATACAGGCCCGGGGATTTACCGGTTACGCCGTCTCGGCTTGGTCATGTGGGATATTAAAAATTATAAATACCAAAAATGCACCTAGCCTATTACTGATTTAATTTTAATGACTACTCCATTTAGAATAATTAGGTAGAACCAGAGTTTAATACCTCATCCAAGCCGATGTTTTCTGTTGAAGAAAAAAATAAATAAAAATCAATGTGAACGATTAAAAATAAAAAATAAAAATGAACTTATATAATTACTTTTTAGTGAGCTGGCTAATATATTGTTTAAACAGCCAATGTCATCAGCCGGTATCGAACCCGCGAATCTCCTGATACAGATCCGGGGCCTTATCGGTTACGCCATCACGGCTTGGCCATGCTCCATAATAAAAATAATAAATACAAAAAATGCACGTTGCTATTACTGATTTCATTTTAATTAATACTCCATTTAGAATAATTAGGTAGAACCAGAGTTTAATACCTCATCCAAGCCGATGTTTCCTGTTGAAGAAAAAAATAAATAAAAATCAATGTGAAAGATTAAAAAAAAAAAAAAAAAATGAATTTATATAATTACTTTTTAGTGAGCTGGCTAATATATTGTTTAAACAGCCAATGTCATCAGCCGATATCGAACCCGCGAATCTCCTGATACAGATCCGGGGCCTTATCGGTTACGCCATCACGGCTTGGCCATGCTCCATAATAAAAATAATAAATACAAAAAATGCACGTTGCTATTACTGATTTCATTTTAATTAATACTCCATTTAGAATAATTAGGTAGAACCAGAGTTTTATACCTCATCCAAGAGGATGTTTCCTGTTGAAGAAAAAAATAAATAAAAATTAATGTGAACCATTTAAAAAAAAAATGAATTAATAAATTTCTTTTTTAGTGAGCTGGCTAATATATTGTTTAAACAGCCAATGTAATCAGACTGTATCGAACCCGCGCCCTTTCGGATACATGCGCGGGGCCTTACCGGTTACGCCATCTCGGCTTGGTCATGCGTCATATTAAAAATTATAAATACAAAAAATGTACCTTGCCTATTACTGATTTAATTTTAATGAATACTCCATTTAGAAAAAATAGGTAGAACCAGAGTTTAATACGTCATCCAAGCCGATGTTTCACGTTGAAGAAAAAAATAAATAAAAATCAATGTGAGCGATTTAAAAAAAAAATGAATTTATAAATTTCCTTTTTAGTGAGCTGGCTAATATATTGTTTAAAAAGTTAATGCAATCAGCCGGTATCGAGCCCGGGCCCTTCCGGATACAGGCCCGGGGCCTTAAAGGTTACGCCATCTCGGCTTGGTCATGCGCCATATTAAAAATTATAAATACCAAAAATGCACCTAGCCTATTACTGATTTAATTTTAATGAATACTCCATTTAGAATAATTAGGTAGAACCAGAGTTTAATACCTCATCCAAGCCGATGTTTCACGTTGAAGACAAAAAGAAATAAAAATCAGTGTGAATGATTAAAAAAAAAAATGAATTTATAAATTTCCTTTTTAGTGAGCTGGCTAATAAATATTCTAAACAGCCAATGCAATCTACCGGTATCGAACCCGCGACCATCCGGACACAGGGCCGGGGCCTTGCCGGTTAAGCCATCTCGGCGTTGTCATGCGTCATATTAAAAAATATTAATACAAAAAATGCACCTTGCTTATTACTGATTTCATTTTAATGAATACTCCATTTTGAATAATTAGGTAGAACCAGAGTTTTATACCTCATCCAAGCCGATGTTTCCTGTTGAATAAAAAAATAAATAAAAATCAATGTGAACGATTAAAAAAAAAATGAATTTATAAATTGCCTTTTTAGTGAGCTGGCTAATACATAGTCTACACAGCCAATCAGCCGGTATCGAACCCGCGACCATCCGGACACAGGACCGGGGCCTTGCCGGTTACGCTATCTCGGTTTGGTCTTGCGCCATATTAAAAATTATAAATACAAAAAATGCACCTTGCCTATTACTGATTTAATTTTAATGAATACTTCATTTACAATAATTAGGTAGAACCAAATTTCAATACCTCATCCAAGCCGATGTTTCCTGTTGAAGAAAAAAATAAATAAAAATCAATGTGGATGATTTAAAAAAAAATGGATTTATAAATTTCCTTTTTAGTCAGCAGGCTAATAAATTGTTTAAACAGTCAATCCAATCAGCCGGTATCGAACCCGCGCCCTTCCGGATACAGGCCCGGGGACTTACCGGTTACGCCGTCTCGGCTTGGTCATGTGGTATAATAAAAATTATAAATACCAAAAATGCACCTAGCCTATTACTGATTTAATTTTAATGAATACTCCAATTTGAATAATTAGGTAGAACCAGAGTTTAATACCTCATCCAAGCCGATGTTTCACGTTGAAGACAAAAAGAAATAAAACTCAATGTGAAAGATTAAAAATAAAAAAAAAATTGAATTTATATAATTACTTTTTAGTGAGCTGGCTAATATATTGTTTAAACAGCCAATGTCATCAGCCGGTATCGAACCCGCGAATCTCCTGATACAGATCCGGGGCCTTATCGGTTACGCCATCACGGCTTGGCCATGCTCCATAATAAAAATAATAAATACAAAAAATGCACGTTGCTATTACTGATTTCATTTTAATTAATACTCCATTTAGAATAATTAGGTAGAACCAGAGTTTTATACCTCATCCAAGCCGATGTTTCCTGTTGAAGAAAAAAATAAATAAAAATTAATGTGAACCATTTTAAAAAAAAATGAATTAATAAATTTCCTTTTTAGTGAGCTGGCTAATATATTATTTAAACAGCCAATGTAATCAGACTGTATCGAACCCTTGCCCTTTCGGATACATGCGCGGGGCCTTACCGGTTACGCCATCTCGGCTTGGTCATGCGTCATATTAAAAATTATAAATACAAAAAATGTACCTTGCCTATTACTGATTTAATTTTAATGAATACTCCATTTAGAAAAACAAGGAAGAACCAGAATGTAATACGTCATCCAAGCCGATGTTTCCCTTTGAAAAAAAAAATAATAATAATCAATGTGAATTATTAAAAAAAATGAATTTATAAATTTCCTTTTTAGTGAGCTGGCTAATAAAATGTTTAAACAGCCAATGCAAACAGCCGGTATCGAACCCGCGCCCTTCCCGATACAGGCTCGGTTCCTTACAGATTACGCCATCTCGGCTTGGTCATGCACCATATTAAAAGTTTTAAATATAAAAAATGCACCTTGCCTATTACTGATTTAATTTTAATGAATACTCCATTTAGAATAATTAGGTAGAACCAGAGTTCAATACCTCATCCAAGCCGATGTTTCCTGTTGAAGAAAAAAATAAATAAAAATCAATGTGAATGATTAAAAAAAATGAATTTATAAATTTCCTTTTTAGTGAGCTGGCTAATAAATTGTTTCAACAGTCAATCCAATCAGCCGGTATCGACCCCGCGCTCTTCCGGACACAGGCCCGGTGCATTACCGGTTACGCCATCTCGGCTTGATCATGTGCCCTATTAAAAATTATAAATACCAAAAATGCACGTAGCCTATTACTGATTTACTTTTAATGAATACTCCATTTAGAAAAATTAGGTAGAACCAGAATTTAATACCTCATCCAAGCCGATGTTTCCCTTTGAAGAAAAAAAAATAAATAAAAATCAATGTGAACGATTAAAGAAAATGAATTTATAAATTTCCTTTTTAGTGAGCTGGCTAATAAACTGTTTAAACAGTCAATCCAATCAGCTGGCATCGAACCCGCGCCCTTCCGGATACAGGCCCGGGGCCTTACCGGTTACGACGTCTCGGCTTGGTCATGTGCCATATCAAAAATTATAAATACCAAAAATGCACCTAGCATATTACTGATGTAATTTTAATGAATACTCCATTTAGAACAATTAGGTAGAACCAGAGTTTAATACCTATCGACCAACCAAATAACGAACTAGACAGTCAGCCAACCAACCCCGCCAGGCAGCAAACAAACCAAACCCTACCACACGCTCACCCACCAAGCCAGAAACAGCCAGCCAGCCAATCTATCGACCAACCAAACAACCAACTAGACAGTCAGCCAACCAACCCTGCCATGCAGCCAACAAAACAAACCCTACCACTCGCTCACCCATCAAGCCAGAAAGAGCCAGCCAGCCTACCTATCGACCAACCAACCAACTAACTAGACAGTCAGCCAACCAACCCTGCCAGGCAGCCAACAAACCAAACCCTACCAGCCTCTCACAACCAAGCCAGAAACAGAAAGCCAGCCATCCTATCGACAAACCAATTAACCAACCAACCAACCAACTAGACAGCCAGCCAACCAACCCTGCCAGGCAGCCAACAAACCAAACCCTACCACCCGCTCACCCACCGAACCAGAAACAGCCAGCAAGCCAACCTATCGACCAACCAATTAACCAACCAACCAACCAACTAACTAGACAGCCAGCCAACAAAACCTGCCAGACAGCCAACCTATCGAACAACCAATTAACCAACCAACCAACCAACAACACAGCCAGCCAACCAACCCTGCCAGGCAGCCAACAAACCAAATCCTACCACCCTCTCACCCCCCAAGCCAGAAACAGCCAGCCAGCGAACCTATCGACCAACCAATTAGCCAACCAACCAACCAAATAACTAGACAACCAGCCAGCCAAACTATCGACCAACCAATTAACCAACTAACCAACCAACTAACTAGACAGCCAGCCAACCAACCCTGCCAGGCAGCCAACAAACCAAACCCTACCACCCGCTCGCCCACCAAGCCAGAAACAGCCAGCCAGCCAACCTATCGATCAACCAATTAACCAACCAACCAACCAACTAACTAGACAGCCAGCCAACCAACCCTGCCAGGCAGCCAACAAACCAAACCCTACTACACGCTCACCCACCAAGCCAGAAACAGCCAGCCAGCGAACCTATCGACCAACCAATTAACCAACCAACCAACCAACCAACCAACCAACCAACCAACCAACCAACCAACCAACCAACCAACCAACCAACCAACCAACCAACCAACCAACTAACTAGACAGCCAGCCAACCAACCCTGCCAGGCAGCCAACAAACCAAATCCTACCACCTGCTCTCCCACCAAGCCAGAAACAGCCAGCCAGCCAAACTATCGACCAACCAATTAACAAACCAACCAACCAACTAACTAGACAGCCAGCCAACCAACCCTGCCAGGCAGCCAACAAACCAAACCCTACCACCCGCTCACCCACCAAGCCAGAAACAGCCAGCCAGTCAACCTATCGACCAACCAATTAACCAACCAACCAACCAACTAACTAGACAGCCAGCCAACCAACCCTGCCAGGCAGCCAACAAACCAAAGCCTACCACCCGCTCGCCCACCAAGCCAGAAACAGCCAGCCAGCCAACCTATCGATCAACCAATTAACCAACCAACCAACCAACTAACTAGACAGCCAGCCAACCAACCCTGCCAGGCAGCCAACAAACCAAACCCTACCACCCGCTCGCCCACCAAGCCAGAAACAGTCAGCCAGCCAACCTATCGATCAACCAATTAACCAACCAACCAACCAACTAACTAGACAGCCAGCCAACCAACCCTGCCAGGCAGCCAACAAACCAAACCCTACTACACGCTCACCCACCAAGCCAGAAACAGCCAGCCAGCGAACCTATCGACCAACCAATTAACCAACCAACCAACCAACCAACCAACCAACCAACCAACCAACCAACCAACCAACCAACCAACTAACTAGACAGCCAGCCAACCAACCCTGCCAGGCAGCCAACAAACCAAATCCTACCACCTGCTCACCCACCAAGCCAGAAACAGCCAGCCAGCCAAACTATCGACCAACCAATTAACAAACCAACCAACCAACTAACTAGACAGCCAGCCAACCAACCCTGCCAGGCAGCCAACAAACCAAACCCTACCACCCGCTCGCCCACCAAGCCAGAAACAGCCAGCCAGCCAACCTATCGATCAACCAATTAACCAACCAACCAACCAACTAGACAGCCAGCCAACCAACCCTGCCAGGCAGCCAACAAACCAAACCCTACTACACGCTCACCCAACAAGCCAGAAACAGCCAGCCAGCCAAACTATCGACCAACCAATTAACAAACCAACCAACAAACTAACTAGACAGCCAGCCAACCAACCCTGCCAGGCAGCCAACAAACCAAACCCTACCACCCGCTCACCCGCCAAGCCAGAAACAGCCAGCCAGTCAACCTATCGACCAACCAATTAACCAACCAACCAACCAACTAACTAGACAGCCAGCCAACCAACCCTGCCAGGCAGCCAACAAACCAAAGCCTACCACCCGCTCGCCCACCAAGCCAGAAACAGCCAGCCAGCCAACCTATCGATCAACCAATTAACCAACCAACCAACCAACTAACTAGACAGCCAGCCAACCAACCCTGCCAGGCAGCCAACAAACCAAACCCTACCACCCGCTCGCCCACCAAGCCAGAAACAGCCAGCCAGCCAACCTATCGATCAACCAATTAACCAACCAACCAACCAACTAACTAGACAGCCAGCCAACCAACCCTGCCAGGCAGCCAACAAACCAAACCCTACTACACGCTCACCCACCAAGCCAGAAACAGCCAGCCAGCGAACCTATCGACCAACCAATTAACCAACCAACCAACCAACCAACCAACTAACTAGACAGCCAGCCAACCAACCCTGCCAGGCAGCCAACAAACCAAATCCTACCACCTGCTCACCCACCAAGCCAGAAACAGCCAGCCAGCCAAACTATCGACCAACCAATTAACAAACCAACCAACCAACTAACTAGACAGCCAGCCAACCAACCCTGCCAGGCAGCCAACAAACCAAACCCTACCACCCGCTCACCCACCAAGCCAGAAACAGCCAGCCAGTCAACCTATCGACCAACCAATTAACCAACCAACCAACCAACTAACTAGACAGCCAGCCAACCAACCCTGCCAGGCAGCCAACAAACCAAAGCCTACCACCCGCTCGCCCACCAAGCCAGAAACAGCCAGCCAGCCAACCTATCGATCAACCAATTAACCAACCAACCAACCAACTAACTAGACAGCCAGCCAACCAACCCTGCCAGGCAGCCAACAAACCAAACCCTACTACACGCTCACCCACCAAGCCAGAAACAGCCAGCCAGCGAACCTATCGACCAACCAACCAACTAACTAGACAGTCAGCCAACCAACCCTGCCAGGCAGCCAACAAACCAAACCCTACCAGCCTCTCACCAACCAAGCCAGAAACAGAAAGCCAGCCATCCTATCGACAAACCAATTAACCAAACAACCAACCAACTAGACAGCCAGCCAACCAACCCTGCCAGGCAGCCAACAAACCAAACCCTACCACCCGCTCGCCCACCAAGCCAGAAACAGCCAGCCAGCCAACCTATCGATCAACCAATTAACCAACCAACCAACCAACTAACTAGACAGCCAGCCAACCAACCCTGCCAGGCAGCCAACAAACCAAACCCTACTACACGCTCACCCACCAAGCCAGAAACAGCCAGCCAGCGAACCTATCGACCAACCAATTAACCAACCAACCAACCAACCAACCAACCAACTAACTAGACAGCCAGCCAACCAACCCTGCCAGGCAGCCAACAAACCAAATCCTACCACCTGCTCACCCACCAAGCCAGAAACAGCCAGCCAGCCAAACTATTGACCAACCAATTAACAAACCAACCAACCAACTAACTAGACAGCCAGCCAACCAACCCTGCCAGGCAGCCAACAAACCAAACCCTACCACCCGCTCGCCCACCAAGCCAGAAACAGCCAGCCAGCCAACCTATCGATCAACCAATTAACCAACCAACCAACCAACTAACTAGACAGCCAGCCAACCAACCCTGCCAGGCAGCCAACAAACCAAACCCTACTACACGCTCACCCACCAAGCCAGAAACAGCCAGCCAGCCAAACTATCGACCAACCAATTAACAAACCAACCAACCAACTAACTAGACAGCCAGCCAACCAACCCTGCCAGGCAGCCAACAAACCAAACCCTACCACCCGCTCACCCACCAAGCCAGAAACAGCCAGCCAGTCAACCTATCGACCAACCAATTAACCAACCAACCAACCAACTAACTAGACAGCCAGCCAACCAACCCTGCCAGGCAGCCAACAAACCAAAGCCTATCACCCGTTCGCCCACCAAGCCAGAAACAGCCAGCCAGCCAACCTATCGATCAACCAATTAACCAACCAACCAACCAACTAACTAGACAGCCAGCCAACCAACCCTGCCAGGCAGCCAACAAACCAAACCCTACCACCCGCTCGCCCACCAAGCCAGAAACAGCCAGCCAGCCAACCTATCGATCAACCAATTAACCAACCAACCAACCAACTAACTAGACAGCCAGCCAACCAACCCTGCCAGGCAGCCAACAAACCAAACTCTACTACACGCTCACCCACCAAGCCAGAAACAGCCAGCCAGCGAACCTATCGACCAACCAATTAACCAACCAACCAACCAACCAACCAACCAACCAACCAACCAACCAACCAACTAACTAGACAGCCAGCCAACCAACCCTGCCAGGCAGCCAACAAACCAAATCCTACCACCTGCTCACCCACCAAGCCAGAAACAGCCAGCCAGCCAAACTATCGACCAACCAATTAACAAACCAACCAACCAACTAACTAGACAGCCAGCCAACCAACCCTGCCAGGCAGCCAACAAACCAAACCCTACCACCCGCTCACCCACCAAGCCAGAAACAGCCATCCAGTCAACCTATCGACCAACCAATTAACCAACCAACCAACCAACTAACTAGACAGCCAGCCAACCAACCCTGCCAGGCAGCCAACAAACCAAACCCTACTACACGCTCACCCAACAAGCCAGAAACAGCCAGCCAGCCAAACTATCGACCAACCAATTAACAAACCAACCAACCAACTAACTAGACAGCCAGCCAACCAACCCTGCCAGGCAGCCAACAAACCAAACCCTACCACCCGCTCACCCGCCAAGCCAGAAACAGCCAGCCAGTCAACCTATCGACCAACCAATTAACCAACCAACCAACCAACTAACTAGACAGCCAGCCAACCAACCCTGCCAGGCAGCCAACAAACCAAAGCCTACCACCCGCTCGCCCACCAAGCCAGAAACAGCCAGCCAGCCAACCTATCGATCAACCAATTAACCAACCAACCAACCAACTAACTAGACAGCCAGCCAACCAACCCTGCCAGGCAGCCAACAAACCAAACCCTACCACCCGCTCGCCCACCAAGCCAGAAACAGCCAGCCAGCCAACCTATCGATCAACCAATTAACCAACCAACCAACCAACTAACTAGACAGCCAGCCAACCAACCCTGCCAGGCAGCCAACAAACCAAACCCTACTACACGCTCACCCACCAAGCCAGAAACAGCCAGCCAGCGAACCTATCGACCAACCAATTAACCAACCAACCAACCAACCAACCAACTAACTAGACAGCCAGCCAACCAACCCTGCCAGGCAGCCAACAAACCAAATCCTACCACCTGCTCACCCACCAAGCCAGAAACAGCCAGCCAGCCAAACTATCGACCAACCAATTAACAAACCAACCAACCAACTAACTAGACAGCCAGCCAACCAACCCTGCCAGGCAGCCAACAAACCAAACCCTACCACCCGCTCACCCACCAAGCCAGAAACAGCCAGCCAGTCAACCTATCGACCAACCAATTAACCAACCAACCAACCAACTAACTAGACAGCCAGCCAACCAAACCTGCCAGGCAGCCAACAAACCAAAGCCTACCACCCGCTCGCCCACCAAGCCAGAAACAGCCAGCCAGCCAACCTATCGATCAACCAATTAACCAACCAACCAACCAACTAACTAGACAGCCAGCCAACCAACCCTGCCAGGCAGCCAACAAACCAAACCCTACTACACGCTCACCCACCAAGCCAGAAACAGCCAGCCAGCGAACCTATCGACCAACCAACCAACTAACTAGACAGTCAGCCAACCAACCCTGCCAGGCAGCCAACAAACCAAACCCTACCAGCCTCTCACCAACCAAGCCAGAAACAGAAAGCCAGCCATCCTATCGACAAACCAATTAACCAAACAACCAACCAACTAGACAGCCAGCCAACCAACCCTGCCAGGCAGCCAACAAACCAAACCCTACCACCCGCTCGCCCACCAAGCCAGAAACAGCCAGCCAGCCAACCTATCGATCAACCAATTAACCAACCAACCAACCAACTAACTAGACAGCCAGCCAACCAACCCTGCCAGGCAGCCAACAAACCAAACCCTACTACACGCTCACCCACCAAGCCAGAAACAGCCAGCCAGCGAACCTATCGACCAACCAATTAACCAACCAACCAACCAACCAACCAACCAACCAACCAACCAACCAACTAACTAGACAGCCAGCCAACCAACCCTGCCAGGCAGCCAACAAACCAAATCCTACCACCTGCTCACCCACCAAGCCAGAAACAGCCAGCCAGCCAAACTATCGACCAACCAATTAACAAACCAACCAACCAACTAACTAGACAGCCAGCCAACCAACCCTGCCAGGCAGCCAACAAACCAAACCCTACCACCCGCTCACCCACCAAGCCAGAAACAGCCAGCCAGTCAACCTATCGACCAACCAATTAACCAACCAACCAACCAACTAACTAGACAGCCAGCCAACCAACCCTGCCAGGCAGCCAACAAACCAAAGCCTACCACCCGCTCGCCCACCAAGCCAGAAACAGCCAGCCAGCCAACCTATCGATCAACCAATTAACCAACCAACCAACCAACTAACTAGACAGCCCGCCAACCAACCCTGCCAGGCAGCCAACAAACCAAACCCTACCACCCGCTCGCCCACCAAGCCAGAAACAGCCAGCCAGCCAACCTATCGATCAACCAATTAACCAACCAACCAACCAACTAACTAGACAGCCAGCCAACCAACCCTGCCAGGCAGCCAACAAACCAAACCCTACTACACGCTCACCCACCAAGCCAGAAACAGCCAGCCAGCCAAACTATCGACCAACCAATTAACAAACCAACCAACCAACTAACTAGACAGCCAGCCAACCAACCCTGCCAGGCAGCCAACAAACCAAACCCTACCACCCGCTCACCCACCAAGCCAGAAACAGCCAGCCAGTCAACCTATCGACCAACCAATTAACCAACCAACCAACCAACTAACTAGACAGCCAGCCAACCAACCCTGCCAGGCAGCCAACAAACCAAAGCCTATCACCCGTTCGCCCACCAAGCCAGAAACAGCCAGCCAGCCAACCTATCGATCAACCAATTAACCAACCAACCAACCAACTAACTAGACAGCCAGCCAACCAACCCTGCCAGGCAGCCAACAAACCAAACCCTACCACCCGCTCGCCCACCAAGCCAGAAACAGCCAGCCAGCCAACCTATCGATCAACCAATTAACCAACCAACCAACCAACTAACTAGACAGCCAGCCAACCAACCCTGCCAGGCAGCCAACAAACCAAACCCTACTACACGCTCACCCACCAAGCCAGAAACAGCCAGCCAGCGAACCTATCGACCAACCAATTAACCAACCAACCAACCAACCAACCAACCAACCAACTAACTAGACAGCCAGCCAACCAACCCTGCCAGGCAGCCAGCAAACCAAATCCTACCACCTGCTCACCCACCAAGCCAGAAACAGCCAGCCAGCCAAACTATCGACCAACCAATTAACAAACCAACCAACCAACTAACTAGACAGCCAGCCAACCAACCCTGCCAGGCAGCCAACAAACCAAACCCTACCACCCGCTCACCCACCAAGCCAGAAACAGCCATCCAGTCAACCTATCGACCAACCAATTAACCAACCAACCAACCAACTAACTAGACAGCCAGCCAACCAACCCTGCCAGGCAGCCAACAAACCAAAGCCTACCACCCGCTCGCCCACCAAGCCAGAAACAGCCAGCCAGCCAACCTATCGATCAACCAATTAACCAACCAACCAACCAACTAACTAGACAGCCAGCCAACCAACCCTGCCAGGCAGCCAACAAACCAAACCCTACTACACGCTCACCCACCAAGCCAGAAACAGCCAGCCAGCGAACCTATCGACCAACCAACCAACTAACTAGACAGTCAGCCAACCAACCCTGCCAGGCAGCCAACAAACCAAACCCTACCAGCCTCTCACCAACCAAGCCAGAAACAGAAAGCCAGCCATCCTATCGACAAACCAATTAACCAACCAACCAACCAACTAGACAGCCAGCCAACCAACCCTGCCAGGCAGCCAACAAACCAAACCCTACCACCCGCTCACCCACCAAGCCAGAAACAGCCAGCCAGCCAACCTATCGACCAACCAATTAACCAACCAACCAAACACCCAACTAGACAGCCAGCCAACAAAACCTGCCAGACAGCCAACCTATCGAACAACCAATTAACCAACCAACCAACCAACAACACAGCCAGCCAACCAACCCTGCCAGGCAGCCAACAAACCAAATCCTACCACCCTCTCACCCCCCAAGCCAGAAACAGCCAGCCAGCGAACCTATCGACCAACCAATTAACCAACCAACCAACCAAATAACTAGACAACCAGCCAGCCAAACTATCGACCAACCAATTAACCAACTAACCAACCAACTAACTAGACAGCCAGCCAACCAACCCTGCCAGGCAGCCAACAAACCAAACCCTACCACCCGCTCGCCCACCAAGCCAGAAACAGCCAGCCAGCCAACCTATCGATCAACCAATTAACCAACCAACCAACCAACTAACTAGACAGCCAGCCAACCAACCCTGCCAGGCAGCCAACAAACCAAACCCTACTACACGCTCACCCACCAAGCCAGAAACAGCCAGCCAGCGAACCTATCGACCAACCAATTAACCAACCAACCAACCAACCAACCAACCAACCAACCAACCAACCAACCAACCAACCAACCAACTAACTAGACAGCCAGCCAACCAACCCTGCCAGGCAGCCAACAAACCAAATCCTACCACCTGCTCACCCACCAAGCCAGAAACAGCCAGCCAGCCAAACTATCGACCAACCAATTACCAAACCAACCAACCAACTAACTAGACAGCCAGCCAACCAACCCTGCCAGGCAGCCAACAAACCAAACCCTACCACCCGCTCACCCACCAAGCCAGAAACAGCCAGCCAGTCAACCTATCGACCAACCAATTAACCAACCAACCAACCAACTAACTAGACAGCCAGCCAACCAACCCTGCCAGGCAGCCAACAAACCAAAGCCTACCACCCGCTCGCCCACCAAGCCAGAAACAGCCAGCCAGCCAACCTATCGACCAACCAATTAACCAACCAACCAACCAACCAACTAACTAGACAGCCAGCCAACCAACCCTGCCAGGCAGCCAACAAACCAAATCCTACCACCTGCTCACCCACCAAGCCAGAAACAGCCAGCCAGCCAAACTATCGACCAACCAATTAACAAACCAACCAACCAACTAACTAGACAGCCAGCCAACCAACCCTGCCAGGCAGCCAACAAACCAAACCCTACCACCCGCTCACCCACCAAGCCAGAAACAGCCAGCCAGTCAACCTATCGACCAACAAATTAACCAACCAACTAACTAGACAACCAGCCAACCAACCCTGCCAGGCAGCCAACAAACCAAACCCTACCACCTGCTCACCCACCAAGTCAGAAACAGCCAGCCAGCCAAACTATCGACCAACCAATTAACAAACCAACCAACCAACTAACTAGACAGCCAGCCAAACAACCCTGCCAGGCAGCCAACAAACCAAACCCTACCACCCGCTCACCCACCAAGCCAGAAACAGCCAGCCAGCCAACCTATCGACCAACCAATTAACCAACTAACCAACCAACTAACTAGACAGCCAACAAACCAAAACCTACCACCCGCTCACCCACCAAGCCAGAAACAGCCAGCCAGCCAACCTATCGACCAACCAATTAACCAACCAACCAACCAACTAACTAGACAGCCAGCCAACCAACCCTGCCAGGCAGCCAACAAACCAAACCCTACTACACGCTCACCCACCAAGCCAGAAACAGCCAGCCAGCGAACCTATCGACCAACCAATTAACCAACCAACCAACCAACCAACCAACCAACTAACTAGACAGCCAGCCAACCAACCCTGCCAGGCAGCCAACAAACCAAACCCTACCACCTGCTCACCCACCAAGCCAGAAACAGCCAGCCAGCCAAACTATCGACCAACCAATTAACAAACCAACCAACCAACTAACTAGACAGCCAGCCAACCAACCCTGCCAGGCAGCCAACAAACCAAACCCTACCACCCGCTCACCCACCAAGCCAGAAACAGCCAGCCAGTCAACCTATCTATAAACCAATTAACTAACCAACCAACCAACTAACTAGACAGCCAGCCAACCAACCCTGCCAGGCAGCCAACAAACCAAAACCTACCACCCGCTCACCCACCAAGCCAGAAACAGCCAGCCAGCCAACCTTTTGACCAACCAACCAACAAACTAACTAGATAGCCAGCCAACCAACCCTGCCAGGCAGCGAACAAAGCAAACCTTACCACCCGGTCACCCACCAAGCCAGAAACAGCCAGCCAGCCAATCTATCGACCAACCAGTTAACCAACCAACCAACCAACTAACTAGACAGCCAGCCAACCAAACCTGCCAGCCAGCCAACAAACCAAACCCTACTACCCGCTCACCCACCAAGCCAGAAACAGCCAGCCAGCCAACCTATCGACCAACCAATAAACCAACCAACCAACCTACCAACTAACTAGAAGGCCAGCCAACCAATCCTGCCAGGCAGCCAACAAACCAAACCCTACCACCCGCTCACCCACCAAGCCAGAAACAGCCAGCCAGCCAACCTATCGACCAACCAATTAACCAACCAACCAACCAACTAACTAGACAGCCAGCCAACCAACCCTGCCAGGCAGCCAACAAACCAAACCCTACCACCCGCTCACCCACCAAGCCAGAAACAGCCAGCCAGCCAACCTTTCGACCAACCAATTAAACAACCAACCAACCAACTAACTAGACAGCCAGCCAACCAACCCTGACAGGCAGCCAATAAACCAAACCCTACTACACGCTCACCCACCAAGCCAGAAACAGCCAGCCAGCAAACCTATCGACCAACCAATTAACCAACATATCGACCAACCAATTAACCAACCAACCAACCAACCAACCAATTAGACAGCCAGCCAACCAACCCTGCCAGGCAGCCAACAAACCAAACCCTACCACCTGCTCACCCACCAAGCCAGAAACAGCCAGCCAGCCAACCTATCGACCAAACAATTAACCAATCAACCAACCAACTAACTAGACAGCCAGCCATCCAACCCTGCCAGACAGCCAACAACCAAAACCTACCACCCGCTCACCCACCAAGAAAGAAACAGCCAGCCAGCCAACCTATCGACCAACCAATTAACCAACCAACCAACCAACTAACTAGACAGCCAGCCAACCAACTAACTAGACAGCCAGCCAACCAACCCTGCCAGGCAGCCAACAAACCAAACCCTACTACACGCTCACCCACCAAGCCAGAAACAGCCAGCCAGCCAACCTATCGACCAACCAATTAACCAACCAACCAACCAACCAACTAATTAGACAGCCAGCCAACCAACCCTGCCAGGCAGCCAACAAACCAAACCCTACCACCCGCTCACCCACCAAGCCAGAAACAGCCAGCCAGCCAACCTATCGACCAACCAATTAACCAACTAACCAACCAACTAACTAGACAGCCAGCCAACCAACCCTGCCAGGCAGCCAACAAACCAAAGCCTACCACCCGCTCGCCCACCAAGCCAGAAACAGCTAGCCAGCCAACCTATCGATCAACCAATTAACCAACCAACCAACCAACTAACTAGACAGCCAGCCAACCAACCCTGCCAGGCAGCCAACAAACCAAACCCTACTACACGCTCACCCACCAAGCCAGAAACAGCCAGCCAGCGAACCTATCGACCAACCAATTAACCAACCAACCAACCAACCAACCAACCAACCAACCAACTAACTAGACAGCCAGCCAACCAACCCTGCCAGGCAGCCAACAAACCAAATCCTACCACCTGCTCACCCACCAAGCCAGAAACAGCCAGCCAGCCAAACTATCGACCAACCAATTAACCAACCAACCAACCAACTAACTAGACAGCCAGCCAACCAACCCTGCCAGGCAGCCAACAAACCAAACCCTACCACCCGCTCACCCACCAAGCCAGAAACAGCCAGCCAGTCAACCTATCGACCAACCAATTAACCAACCAACCAACCAACTAACTAGACAGCCAGCCAACCAACCCTGCCAGGCAGCCAACAAACCAAAGCCTACCACCCGCTCGCCCACCAAGCCAGAAACAGCCAGCCAGCCAACCTATCGATCAACCAATTAACCGACCAACCAACCAACTAACTAGACAGCCAGCCAACCAACCCTGCCAGGCAGCCAACAAACCAAACCCTACTACACGCTCACCCACCAAGTCAGAAACAGCCAGCCAGCGAACCTATCGACCAACCAATTAACTAACCAACCAACCAACCAACCAACCAACCAACCAACCAACCAACCAACCAACCAACTAACTAGACAGCCAGCCAACCAACCCTGCCAGGCAGCCAACAAACCAATTCCTACCACCTGCTCACCCACCAAGCCAGAAACAGCCAGCCAGCCAAACTATCGACCAACCAATTAACAAACCAACCAACCAACTAACTAGACAGCCAGCCAACCAACCCTGCCAGGCAGCCAACAAACCAAACCCTACCACCCGCTCACCCACCAAGCCAGAAACAGCCATCCAGTCAACCTATCGACCAACCAATTAACCAACCAACCAACCAACTAACTAGACAGCCAGCCAACCAACCCTGCCAGGCAGCCAACAAACCAAAGCCTACCACCCGCTCGCCCACCAAGCCAGAAACAGCCAGCCAGCCAACCTATCGATCAACCAATTAACCAACCAACCAACCAACTAACTAGACAGCCAGCCAACCAACCCTGCCAGGCAGCCAACAAACCAAACCCTACTACACGCTCACCCACCAAGCCAGAAACAGCCAGCCAGCGAACCTATCGACCAACCAACCAACTAACTAGACAGTCAGCCAACCAACCCTGCCAGGCAGCCAACAAACCAAACCCTACCAGCCTCTCACCAACCAAGCCAGAAACAGAAAGCCAGCCATCCTATCGACAAACCAATTAACCAACCAACCAACCAACTAGACAGCCAGCCAACCAACCCTGCCAGGCAGCCAACAAACCAAACCCTACCACCCGCTCACCCACCAAGCCAGAAACAGCCAGCCAGCCAACCTATCGACCAACCAATTAACCAACCAACCAAACACCCAACTAGACAGCCAGCCAACAAAACCTGCCAGACAGCCAACCTATCGAACAACCAATTAACCAACCAACCAACCAACAACACAGCCAGCCAACCAACCCTGCCAGGCAGCCAACAAACCAAATCCTACCACCCTCTCACCCCCCAAGCCAGAAACAGCCAGCCAGCGAACCTATCGACCAACCAATTAACCAACCAACCAACCAAATAACTAGACAACCAGCCAGCCAAACTATCGACCAACCAATTAACCAACTAACCAACCAACTAACTAGACAGCCAGCCAACCAACCCTGCCAGGCAGCCAACAAACCAAACCCTACCACCCGCTCGCCCACCAAGCCAGAAACAGCCAGCCAGCCAACCTATCGATCAACCAATTAACCAACCAACCAACCAACTAACTAGACAGCCAGCCAACCAACCCTGCCAGGCAGCCAACAAACCAAACCCTACTACACGCTCACCCACCAAGCCAGAAACAGCCAGCCAGCGAACCTATCGACCAACCAATTAACCAACCAACCAACCAACCAACCAACCAACCAACCAACCAACCAACTAACTAGACAGCCAGCCAACCAACCCTGCCAGGCAGCCAACAAACCAAATCCTACCACCTGCTCACCCACCAAGCCAGAAACAGCCAGCCAGCCAAACTATCGACCAACCAATTACCAAACCAACCAACCAACTAACTAGACAGCCAGCCAACCAACCCTGCCAGGCAGCCAACAAACCAAACCCTACCACCCGCTCACCCACCAAGCCAGAAACAGCCAGCCAGTCAACCTATCGACCAACCAATTAACCAACCAACCAACCAACTAACTAGACAGCCAGCCAACCAACCCTGCCAGGCAGCCAACAAACCAAAGCCTACCACCCGCTCGCCCACCAAGCCAGAAACAGCCAGCCAGCCAACCTATCGACCAACCAATTAACCAACCAACCAACCAACCAACTAACTAGACAGCCAGCCAACCAACCCTGCCAGGCAGCCAACAAACCAAATCCTACCACCTGCTCACCCACCAAGCCAGAAACAGCCAGCCAGCCAAACTATCGACCAACCAATTAACAAACCAACCAACCAACTAACTAGACAGCCAGCCAACCAACCCTGCCAGGCAGCCAACAAACCAAACCCTACCACCCGCTCACCCACCAAGCCAGAAACAGCCAGCCAGTCAACCTATCGACCAACCAATTAACCAACCAACTAACTAGACAACCAGCCAACCAACCCTGCCAGGCAGCCAACAAACCAAACCCTACCACCTGCTCACCCACCAAGTCAGAAACATCCAGCCAGCCAAACTATCGACCAACCAATTAACAAACCAACCAACCAACTAACTAGACAGCCAGCCAAACAACCCTGCCAGGCAGCCAACTAACCAAACCCTACCACCCGCTCACCCACCAAGCCAGAAACAGCCAGCCAGCCAACCTATCGACCAACCAATTAACCAACTAACCAACCAACTAACTAGACAGCCAACAAACCAAAACCTACCACCCGCTCACCCACCAAGCCAGAAACAGCCAGCCAGCCAACCTATCGACCAACCAATTAACCAACCAACCAACCAACTAACTAGACAGCCAGCCAACCAACCCTGCCAGGCAGCCAACAAACCAAACCCTACTACACGCTCACCCACCAAGCCAGAAACAGCCAGCCAGCGAACCTATCGACCAACCAATTAACCAACCAACCAACCAACCAACCAACCAACTAACTAGACAGCCAGCCAACCAACCCTGCCAGGCAGCCAACAAACCAAACCCTACCACCTGCTCACCCACCAAGCCAGAAACAGCCAGCCAGCCAAACTATCGACCAACCAATTAACAAACCAACCAACCAACTAACTAGACAGCCAGCCAACCAACCCTGCCAGGCAGCCAACAAACCAAACCCTACCACCCGCTCACCCACCAAGCCAGAAACAGCCAGCCAGTCAACCTATCTATAAACCAATTAACTAACCAACCAACCAACTAACTAGACAGCCAGCCAACCAACCCTGCCAGGCAGCCAACAAACCAAAACCTACCACCCGCTCACCCACCAAGCCAGAAACAGCCAGCCAGCCAACCTTTTGACCAACCAACCAACAAACTAACTAGATAGCCAGCCAACCAACCCTGCCAGGCAGCGAACAAACCAAACCTTACCACCCGGTCACCCACCAAGCCAGAAACAGCCAGCCAGCCAATCTATCGACCAACCAGTTAACCAACCAACCAACCAACTAACTAGACAGCCAGCCAACCAAACCTGCCAGCCAGCCAACAAACCAAACCTGCCAGGCAGCCAACAAACCAAACCCTACTACCCGCTCACCCACCAAGCCAGAAACAGCCAGCCAGCCAACCTATCGACCAACCAATTAACCAACCAACCAACCAACTAACTAGACAGCCAGCCAACCAACCCTGCCAGGCAGCCAACAAACCAAACCCTACCACCCGCTCACCCACCAAGCCAGAAACAGCCAGCCAGCCAACCTTTCGACCAACCAATTAAACAACCAACCAACCAACTAACTAGACAGCCAGCCAACCAACCCTGACAGGCAGCCAATAAACCAAACCCTACTACACGCTCACCCACCAAGCCAGAAACAGCCAGCCAGCAAACCTATCGACCAACCAATTAACCAACATATCGACCAACCAATTAACCAACCAACCAACCAACCAACCAATTAGACAGCCAGCCAACCAACCCTGCCAGGCAGCCAACAAACCAAACCCTACCACCTGCTCACCCACCAAGCCAGAAACAGCCAGCCAGCCAACCTATCGACCAAACAATTAACCAATCAACCAACCAACTAACTAGACAGCCAGCCATCCAACCCTGCCAGACAGCCAACAACCAAAACCTACCACCCGCTCACCCACCAAGAAAGAAACAGCCAGCCAGCCAACCTATCGACCAACCAATTAACCAACCAACCAACCAACTAACTAGACAGCCAGCCAACCAACTAACTAGACAGCCAGCCAACCAACCCTGCCAGGCAGCCAACAAACCAAACCCTACTACACGCTCACCCACCAAGCCAGAAACAGCCAGCCAGCCAACCTATCGACCAACCAATTAACCAACCAAACAACCAACCAACTAATTAGACAGCCAGCAAACCAACCCTGCCAGGCAGCCAACAAACCAAACCCTACCACCCGCTCACCCACCAAGCCAGAAACAGCCAGCCAGCCAACCTATCGACCAACCAATTAACCAACTAACCAACCAACTAACTAGACAGCCAGCCAACCAACCCTGCCAGGCAGCCAACAAACCAAAGCCTACCACCCGCTCGCCCACCAAGCCAGAAACAGCTAGCCAGCCAACCTATCGATCAACCAATTAACCAACCAACCAACCAACTAACTAGACAGCCAGCCAACCAACCCTGCCAGGCAGCCAACAAACCAAACCCTACTACACGCTCACCCACCAAGCCAGAAACAGCCAGCCAGCGAACCTATCGACCAACCAATTAACCAACCAACCAACCAACCAACCAACCAACCAACTAACTAGACAGCCAGCCAACCAACCCTGCCAGGCAGCCAACAAACCAAATCCTACCACCTGCTCACCCACCAAGCCAGAAACAGCCAGCCAGCCAAACTATCGACCAACCAATTAACCAACCAACCAACCAACTAACTAGACAGCCAGCCAACCAACCCTGCCAGGCAGCCAACAAACCAAACCCTACCACCCGCTCACCCACCAAGCCAGAAACAGCCAGCCAGTCAACCTATCGACCAACCAATTAACCAACCAACCAACCAACTAACTAGACAGCCAGCCAACCAACCCTGCCAGGCAGCCAACAAACCAAAGCCTACCACCCGCTCGCCCACCAAGCCAGAAACAGCCAGCCAGCCAACCTATCGATCAACCAATTAACCGACCAACCAACCAACTAACTAGACAGCCAGCCAACCAACCCTGCCAGGCAGCCAACAAACCAAACCCTACTACACGCTCACCCACCAAGCCAGAAACAGCCAGCCAGCGAACCTATCGACCAACCAATTAACCAACCAACCAACCAACCAACCAACCAACCAACCAACCAACCAACCAACCAACCAACTAGACAGCCAGCCAACCAACCCTGCCAGGCAGCCAACAAACCAATTCCTACCACCTGCTCACCCACCAAGCCAGAAACAGCCAGCCAGCCAAACTATCGACCAACCAATTAACAAACCAACCAACCAACTAACTAGACAGCCAGCCAACCAACCCTGCCAGGCAGCCAACAAACCAAACCCTACCACCCGCTCACCCACCAAGCCAGAAACAGCCAGCCAGTCAACCTATCGACCAACCAATTAACCAACCAACCAACCAACTAACTAGACAGCCATCCAACCAACCCTGCCAGGCAGCCAACAAACCAAAACCTACCACCCGCTCACCCACCAAGCCAGAAACAGCCAGCCAGCCAACCTATCGACCAACCAATTAACCAACCAACCAACAAACTAACTAGATAGCCAGCCAACCAAACCTGCCAGGCAGCGAACAAACCAAACCGTACCACCCGTTCACCCACCAAGCCAGAAACAGCCAGCCAGCCAATCTATCGACCAACCAGTTAACCAACCAACCAACCAACTAACTAGACAGCCAGCCAACCAAACCTGCCAGCCAGCCAACAATCCAAACCTGCCAGGCAGCCAACAAACCAAACCCTACCACCCGCTCACCCACCAAGCCAGAAGCAGCCAGCCAGCCAACCTATCGACCAACCAACCAAATAACTAGACAGCCAGACAACCAACCCAACCAGGCAGCCAACAAACCAAACCCTACCACCCGCTCACCCACCAAGCCAGAAACAGCGAGCCAGCCAACCTATCGACAAACCAATTAACCAACAAACCAACCAACTAACTAGACAGCCACCCAACCAACCCTGCCTGGCATCGCACAAACCAAACCCTACCACCCGCTCACCCACCAAACAAGAAACAGCCAGCCAGCCATCCTATCGACCAACTAATTAACCAACCAACCAACGAACTAACTAGTTAGCCAGCCAACCAACCCTGCCAGGCAGCCAACAAACCAAACCCTACCACCCGCTCACCCACCAAGCCAGAAACAGCCAGCCAGCCAAAATATCGACCAACCAATTAACCAACCAACTAACTAGACAGCCAGCCAACCAACCCTGCCAGGCATCGCACAAATCAAACCCTACCACCCGCTCACCCACCAAGCCAGAAACAGCCAGCCAGCCAACCTATCGACCAATAAATTAACCAACCAACCAACCAACTAACTAGACAGCCAGCCACCCAACCCTGCCAGGCAGACAACAAACCAAACCCTACCACCCGCTCACCCACCAAGCCAGAAACAGCCAGCCAGCCAACCTATCGACCAATAAATTAACCAACCAACCAACCAGCTAACTAGACAGCCAGGCACCCAACCCTGCCAGGCATCGCACAAATCAAACCCTACCACCCGCTCACCCACCAAACAAGAAACAGCCAGCCAGCCATCCTATCGACCAACTAATTAACCAACCAACCAACCAACTAACTAGTTAGACAGCCAACCAACCCTGCCAGGCAGCCAACAAACCAAACATTTACCACCCGCTCACCCACCAAGCCAGAAACAGCCAGCCAGCCAACCTATCGACCAACCAATTAACCAACCAACCAACCAACGAACAAACGAACCAACTATCTAGTTAGCCAGCCAACCAACCCTGCCAGGCAGTCAACAAACCAAACATTTACCACCCGCTCACCCACCAAGCCAGAAACAGCCAGCCAGCCAACCTATCGACCAACCAATTAGCCAACCAACTAACTAGACAGCCAGCCAACCAACCCTGTCAGGCAGACAACAAACCAAACCCTACCACCCGCTCGCCCACCAAGCCAGAAACAGCCAACCTATCGACAAACCAATTAACCAACCAACCAGCCAACTAACTAGACAGCCAGCCAACCAACCCTGCCAGGCAGCCAACAAACCAAACCCTACTACACGCTCACCCACCAAGCCAGAAACAGCCAGCCAGCCAACCTATCGACCAACCAATTAACCAACCAACCAACCAACTAACTAGACAGCCAGCCAAACAACCCTGCCAGGCAGCGAACAAACCAAACCCTACCGCCCGCTCGCCCACCAAGCCAGAAACAGTCAGCCAGCCAACCTATCGACCAACCAATTAACCAACCAACCAACCAACTAACTAGACAGCCAGCCAACCAACCCTGCCAGGCAGCCAACAAATAAAACCCTTTTACACGCTCACCCACCAAGCCAGAAACAGCCAGCCAGCCAACCTATCGACCAACCAATTAACCAACCAACCAACCAACCAACTAACTAGACAGCCAGCCAAACAACCCTGCCAGGCAGCCAACAAACCAAACCCTACCACCCGCTCACCCACCAAGCCAGAAACAGCCAGCCAGCCAACCTATCGACCAACCAATTAACCAACTAACCAACCAACTAACTAGACAGCCAGCCAACCAACCCTGCCAGGCAGCCGACAAACCAAAACCTACCACCCGCTCGCCCACCAAGCCAGAAAGAGCCAGCCAGCCAACCTATCGACCAACCAATTAATCAACCAACCAACCAACTAACTAGACAGCCAGCCAACCAACCCTGCCAGGCAGCCAACAAACCAAACCCTACTACACGCTCACCCACCAAGCCAGAAACAGCCAGACAGCGAACCTATCGACCAACCAACTAACCAACCAACCAACCAACCAACCAACCAACCAACCAACCAACCAACCAACCAACCAACCAACCAACCAACTAATTAGACAGCCAGCCAACCAACCCTGCCAGGCAGCCAACAAACCAAACCCTACCACCTGCTCACCCACCAAGCCAGAAACAGCCAGCCAGCCAAACTATCGACCAACCAATTAACAAACCAACCAACCAACTAACTAGACAGCCAGCCAACCAACCCTGCCAGGCAGCCAACAAACCAAACCCTACCACCCGCTCACCCACCAAGCCAGAAACAGCCAGCCAATCAACCTATCGACCAACCAATTAACCAACCAACCAACCATTTAACTAGACAGCCAGCCAACCAACCCTGCCAGGCAGCAAACAAACCAAAACCTACCACCCGCTCACCCACCAAGCCAGAAACAGCCAGCCAGCCAACCTATCGACCAACCAATTAACCAACCAACCAACAAACTAACTAGATAGCCAGCCAACCAACCCTGCCAGGTAGCGAACAAACCAAACCGTACCACCCGGTCACCCACCAAGCCAGAAACAGCCAGCCAGCCAACCTATCGACCAACCAAATAACTAACCAACCAACCAACCAACTAACTAGAAGGCCAGCCAAACAACCCTGCCAGGCAGCCAACAAACCAAACCCTACCACCCGTTCACCCACCAAGCCAGAAACAGCCAGCCAGCCAACCTATCGACCAACCAATAAACCAACCAACGAACCAACTAACTAGACAGCCAGCCAACCAACCCTGCCAGGCAGCCAACAAACCAAACCCTACCACCCGCTCAACCACCAAGCCAGAAACAGCCAGCCAGCCAAAATATCGACCAACCAATTAACCAACCAACTAACTAGACAGCCAGCCAACCAACCCTGCCAGGCATCGCACAAATCAAACCCTACCACCCGCTCACCCACCAAACAAGAAACAGCCAGCCAGCCATCCTATCGACCAACTAATTAACCAACCAACCAACCAACTAACTAGTTAGACAGCCAACCAACCCTGCCAGGCAGCCAACAAACCAAACCCTACCACCCGCTCACCCACCAAGCCAGAAACAGCCAGCCAGCCAAAATATCGACCAACCAATTAACCAACCAACTAACTAGACAGCCAGCCAACCAACCCTGCCAGGCATCGCACAAATCAAACCCTACCACCCGCTCACCCACCAAGCCAGAAACAGCCAGCCAGCCAACCTATCGACCAATAAATTAACCAACTAACCAACCAACTAGACAGCCAGCCACCCAACCCTGCCAGGCAGCCAACAAACCAAACCCTACCACCCGCTCACCCACCAAGCCAGAAACAGCCAGCCAGCCAACCTATCGACCAATAAATTAACCAACCAACCAACCAGCTAACTAGACAGCCAGGCAGCCAACAAACCAAACCTAACCACCCGCTCACCCACCAAGCCAGAAACAGCCAGCCAGCCAACCTATCGACCAACCAATTAACCAACCAACTAACCAACTAACTAGACAGCCAGCCAACCAATCCTGCCAGGCATCCAACAAACCAAACTCTACCACCCGCTCATCCACCAAGCCAGAAACAGCCAGCCAGCCAACCTATCGACCAACCAATTAACCAACCAACCAACCAACAAACCAACCAACTATCTAGTTAGCCAGCCAACCAACCCTGCCAGGCAGCCAACAAACCAAACATTTACCACCCGCTCACCCACCAAGCCAGAAACAGCCAGCCAGCCAACCTATCGACCAACATATTAGCCAACCAACTAACTAGACAGCCAGCCAACCAACCCTGTCAGGCAGACAACAAACCAAACCCTACCACCCGCTCGCCCACCAAGCCAGAAACAGCCAACCAGCCAACCTATTGACAAACCAATTAAGCAACCAACCAACCAACTAACTAGACAGCCAGCCAACCAACCCTGCCAGGCAGCCAACAAACCAAACCCTACTACACGCTCACCCACCAAGCCAGAAACAGCCAGCCAGCCAACCTATCGACCAACAAATTAACCAACCAACCAACCAACCAACTAACTAGACAGCCAGACAACCAACCCTGCCAGGCAGGCAACAAACCAAACCCTACCACCTGCTCACCCACCAAGCCAGAAACAGCCAGCCAGCCAAACTATCGACCAACCAATTAACAAACCAACCAACCAACTAACTAGACAGCCAGCCAACCAACCCTGCCAGGCAGCCAACAAACCAAACCCTACCACCCGCTCACCCACCAAGCCAGAAACAGCCAGCCAGCCAACCTTTCGACCAACCAATTAAACAACCAACCAACCAACTAACTAGACAGCCAGCCAACCAACCCTGACAGGCAGCCAATAAACCAAACCCTACTACACGCTCACCCACCAAGCCAGAAACAGCCAGCCAGCAAACCTATCGACCAACCAATTAACCAACATATCGACCAACCAATTTCGACCAACCAACCAACCAACCAACCAATTAGACAGCCAGCCAACCAACCCTGCCAGGCAGCCAACAAACCAAACCCTACTACACGCTCACCCACCAAGCCAGAAACAGCCAGCCAGCGAACCTATCGACCAACCAATTAACCAACCAACCAACCAACCAACTAACTAGACAGCCAGCCAACCAACCCTGCCAGGCAGCCAACAAACCAAACCCTACCACCTGCTCACCCACCAAGCCAGAAACAGCCAGCCAGCCAAACTATCGACCAACCAATTAACAAACCAACCAACCAACTAACTAGACAGCCAGCCAACCAACCCTGCCAGGCAGCCAACAAACCAAACCCTACCACCCGCTCACCCACCAAGCCAGAAACAGCCAGCCAGTCAACCTATCTATAAACCAATTAACTAACCAACCAACCAACTAGACAGCCAGCCAACCAACCCTGCCAGGCAGCCAACAAACCAAACCCTACTACACGCTCACCCACCAAGCCAGAAACAGCCAGCCAGCGAACCTATCGACCAACCAATTAACCAACCAACCAACCAACCAACCAACCAACCAACCAACTAACTAGACAGCCAGAGAACCAACCCTGCCAGGCAGCCAACAAACCAAATCCTACCACCTGCTCACCCACCAAGCCAGAAACAGCCAGCCAGCCAAACTATCGACCAACCAATTAACCAACCAACCAACCAACTAACTAGACAGCCAGCCAACCAACCCTGCCAGGCAGCCAACAAACCAAACCCTACCACCCGCTCACCCACCAAGCCAGAAACAGCCAGCCAGTCAACCTATCGACCAACCAATTAACCAACCAACCAACCAACTAACTAGACAGCCAGCCAACCAACCCTGCCAGGCAGCCAACAAACCAAAGCCTACCACCCGCTCGCCCACCAAGCCAGAAACAGCCAGCCAGCCAACCTATCGATCAACCAATTAACCGACCAACCAACCAACTAACTAGACAGCCAGCCAACCAACCCTGCCAGGCAGCCAACAAACCAAACCCTACTACACGCTCACCCACCAAGCCAGAAACAGCCAGCCAGCGAACCTATCGACCAACCAATTAACCAACCAACCAACCAACCAACCAACCAACCAACCAACCAACCAACCAACCAACCAACTAGACAGCCAGCCAACCAACCCTGCCAGGCAGCCAACAAACCAATTCCTACCACCTGCTCACCCACCAAGCCAGAAACAGCCAGCCAGCCAAACTATCGACCAACCAATTAACAAACCAACCAACCAACTAACTAGACAGCCAGCCAACCAACCCTGCCAGGCAGCCAACAAACCAAACCCTACCACCCGCTCACCCACCAAGCCAGAAACAGCCAGCCAGTCAACCTATCGACCAACCAATTAACCAACCAACCAACCAACTAACTAGACAGCCATCCAACCAACCCTGCCAGGCAGCCAACAAACCAAAACCTACCACCCGCTCACCCACCAAGCCAGAAACAGCCAGCCAGCCAACCTATCGACCAACCAATTAACCAACCAACCAACAAACTAACTAGATAGCCAGCCAACCAAACCTGCCAGGCAGCGAACAAACCAAACCGTACCACCCGTTCACCCACCAAGCCAGAAACAGCCAGCCAGCCAATCTATCGACCAACCAGTTAACCAACCAACCAACCAACTAACTAGACAGCCAGCCAACCAAACCTGCCAGCCAGCCAACAATCCAAACCTGCCAGGCAGCCAACAAACCAAACCCTACCACCCGCTCACCCACCAAGCCAGAAGCAGCCAGCCAGCCAACCTATCGACCAACCAACCAAATAACTAGACAGCCAGACAACCAACCCAACCAGGCAGCCAACAAACCAAACCCTACCACCCGCTCACCCACCAAGCCAGAAACAGCGAGCCAGCCAACCTATCGACAAACCAATTAACCAACAAACCAACCAACTAACTAGACAGCCACCCAACCAACCCTGCCTGGCATCGCACAAACCAAACCCTACCACCCGCTCACCCACCAAACAAGAAACAGCCAGCCAGCCATCCTATCGACCAACTAATTAACCAACCAACCAACGAACTAACTAGTTAGCCAGCCAACCAACCCTGCCAGGCAGCCAACAAACCAAACCCTACCACCCGCTCACCCACCAAGCCAGAAACAGCCAGCCAGCCAAAATATCGACCAACCAATTAACCAACCAACTAACTAGACAGCCAGCCAACCAACCCTGCCAGGCATCGCACAAATCAAACCCTACCACCCGCTCACCCACCAAGCCAGAAACAGCCAGCCAGCCAACCTATCGACCAATAAATTAACCAACCAACCAACCAACTAACTAGACAGCCAGCCACCCAACCCTGCCAGGCAGACAACAAACCAAACCCTACCACCCGCTCACCCACCAAGCCAGAAACAGCCAGCCAGCCAACCTATCGACCAATAAATTAACCAACCAACCAACCAGCTAACTAGACAGCCAGGCACCCAACCCTGCCAGGCATCGCACAAATCAAACCCTACCACCCGCTCACCCACCAAACAAGAAACAGCCAGCCAGCCATCCTATCGACCAACTAATTAACCAACCAACCAACCAACTAACTAGTTAGACAGCCAACCAACCCTGCCAGGCAGCCAACAAACCAAACATTTACCACCCGCTCACCCACCAAGCCAGAAACAGCCAGCCAGCCAACCTATCGACCAACCAATTAACCAACCAACCAACCAACGAACAAACGAACCAACTATCTAGTTAGCCAGCCAACCAACCCTGCCAGGCAGTCAACAAACCAAACATTTACCACCCGCTCACCCACCAAGCCAGAAACAGCCAGCCAGCCAACCTATCGACCAACCAATTAGCCAACCAACTAACTAGACAGCCAGCCAACCAACCCTGTCAGGCAGACAACAAACCAAACCCTACCACCCGCTCGCCCACCAAGCCAGAAACAGCCAACCTATCGACAAACCAATTAACCAACCAACCAGCCAACTAACTAGACAGCCAGCCAACCAACCCTGCCAGGCAGCCAACAAACCAAACCCTACTACACGCTCACCCACCAAGCCAGAAACAGCCAGCCAGCCAACCTATCGACCAACCAATTAACCAACCAACCAACCAACTAACTAGACAGCCAGCCAAACAACCCTGCCAGGCAGCGAACAAACCAAACCCTACCGCCCGCTCGCCCACCAAGCCAGAAACAGTCAGCCAGCCAACCTATCGACCAACCAATTAACCAACCAACCAACCAACTAACTAGACAGCCAGCCAACCAACCCTGCCAGGCAGCCAACAAATAAAACCCTTTTACACGCTCACCCACCAAGCCAGAAACAGCCAGCCAGCCAACCTATCGACCAACCAATTAACCAACCAACCAACCAACCAACTAACTAGACAGCCAGCCAAACAACCCTGCCAGGCAGCCAACAAACCAAACCCTACCACCCGCTCACCCACCAAGCCAGAAACAGCCAGCCAGCCAACCTATCGACCAACCAATTAACCAACTAACCAACCAACTAACTAGACAGCCAGCCAACCAACCCTGCCAGGCAGCCGACAAACCAAAACCTACCACCCGCTCGCCCACCAAGCCAGAAAGAGCCAGCCAGCCAACCTATCGACCAACCAATTAATCAACCAACCAACCAACTAACTAGACAGCCAGCCAACCAACCCTGCCAGGCAGCCAACAAACCAAACCCTACTACACGCTCACCCACCAAGCCAGAAACAGCCAGACAGCGAACCTATCGACCAACCAACTAACCAACCAACCAACCAACCAACCAACCAACCAACCAACCAACCAACCAACCAACCAACCAACCAACTAATTAGACAGCCAGCCAACCAACCCTGCCAGGCAGCCAACAAACCAAACCCTACCACCTGCTCACCCACCAAGCCAGAAACAGCCAGCCAGCCAAACTATCGACCAACCAATTAACAAACCAACCAACCAACTAACTAGACAGCCAGCCAACCAACCCTGCCAGGCAGCCAACAAACCAAACCCTACCACCCGCTCACCCACCAAGCCAGAAACAGCCAGCCAATCAACCTATCGACCAACCAATTAACCAACCAACCAACCATTTAACTAGACAGCCAGCCAACCAACCCTGCCAGGCAGCAAACAAACCAAAACCTACCACCCGCTCACCCACCAAGCCAGAAACAGCCAGCCAGCCAACCTATCGACCAACCAATTAACCAACCAACCAACAAACTAACTAGATAGCCAGCCAACCAACCCTGCCAGGTAGCGAACAAACCAAACCGTACCACCCGGTCACCCACCAAGCCAGAAACAGCCAGCCAGCCAACCTATCGACCAACCAAATAACTAACCAACCAACCAACCAACTAACTAGAAGGCCAGCCAAACAACCCTGCCAGGCAGCCAACAAACCAAACCCTACCACCCGTTCACCCACCAAGCCAGAAACAGCCAGCCAGCCAACCTATCGACCAACCAATAAACCAACCAACGAACCAACTAACTAGACAGCCAGCCAACCAACCCTGCCAGGCAGCCAACAAACCAAACCCTACCACCCGCTCAACCACCAAGCCAGAAACAGCCAGCCAGCCAAAATATCGACCAACCAATTAACCAACCAACTAACTAGACAGCCAGCCAACCAACCCTGCCAGGCATCGCACAAATCAAACCCTACCACCCGCTCACCCACCAAACAAGAAACAGCCAGCCAGCCATCCTATCGACCAACTAATTAACCAACCAACCAACCAACTAACTAGTTAGACAGCCAACCAACCCTGCCAGGCAGCCAACAAACCAAACCCTACCACCCGCTCACCCACCAAGCCAGAAACAGCCAGCCAGCCAAAATATCGACCAACCAATTAACCAACCAACTAACTAGACAGCCAGCCAACCAACCCTGCCAGGCATCGCACAAATCAAACCCTACCACCCGCTCACCCACCAAGCCAGAAACAGCCAGCCAGCCAACCTATCGACCAATAAATTAACCAACCAACCAACCAACTAGACAGCCAGCCACCCAACCCTGCCAGGCAGCCAACAAACCAAACCCTACCACCCGCTCACCCACCAAGCCAGAAACAGCCAGCCAGCCAACCTATCGACCAATAAATTAACCAACCAACCAACCAGCTAACTAGACAGCCAGGCAGCCAACAAACCAAACCTAACCACCCGCTCACCCACCAAGCCAGAAACAGCCAGCCAGCCAACCTATCGACCAACCAATTAACCAACCAACTAACCAACTAACTAGACAGCCAGCCAACCAATCCTGCCAGGCATCCAACAAACCAAACTCTACCACCCGCTCATCCACCAAGCCAGAAACAGCCAGCCAGCCAACCTATCGACCAACCAATTAACCAACCAACCAACCAACAAACCAACCAACTATCTAGTTAGCCAGCCAACCAACCCTGCCAGGCAG